>NW_024581137.1:37697947-37793573 GCF_017639235.1 Corvus kubaryi
TGGACTTTGCCATTGCTGTGTTTAACTTTTTCCCAGTTGACTCCCAGAGGAAACTCCAGGACTCAAAAGGAAACCCTACAAACACTCAAATACCTTAGGCATCTTGGTGGCCAACATGAGTTCACAGGAACCCCATGTTACTGAGGGAGGAGTCATTTAAGCTTGGCAGAAAGAAATACTGGGCATTGGGAAGCCTAAATTCCCGGGACTGTACAGGGACTTGTCAGATCTCACCTGCTGGATGAACCAACAGGGGAGACTGTGCAGTATGTGGGCAGGGTTGTACCATGCTTCTCCTTGCTCTTCTGCAACTGAATAAAGCCCGCCAGGCACAGATACTGTTTCCCTCAAGCAGCCAGGCATAATCCAGACTTGTTTACCTGCCTAGCAACACATATTAATTGCATCCCAGTGAGCTGGTGATATATAATCCCACATTCAGGCTATTGGCATAATCTGATTAGTCTATGTGTTTTGAGTATTAAACACTTCGTAACAGAAATATCTGAAATTTTCATGGAGTCACAGGACTGCTCCTACCTTTACACACCACACTAAAATATTCATGGCATTTTAAATGGATTTGGATTGCAAGTAACAACTTAGTGTAAACATTTTTAATCTTGTAAATTTGAAGCAAAACTGGTCCAATTTGAAAACTAGCTAATATTTCAGTGTTGCCCCCATTTTTCTAATTACCATTAAAAAAAGTTATTGAGCAAATATATGTAGACTTTGGTTCATACAAGTGTCTACTAGTACTACCTCACATTGGTTTTTTTCTAATTGGCTAATCTTTATGGTGAAAACTTAAATACTATCTTCCTCAATTCTGAATGAGAGGCAGGGGTAAAAGAGTAAGACTGAAAATAAACAGAACAAATGCACCAAAACACTTCTCCATAGTTGTTACAGTTAACAGCATAGGTAGAAATGGTTAGGGAAGGATACGATATGTTGCACACGTGTATCCATGTGAGATCACACCTCTGGTCTTTATGGCTTGTCTCACCCACCCTACCTCTTTTTAGCCCCCCCTGCATACCATGCTTAGGGAGCTGCAGCCTCGCCTATTCCCACAGCCCACTTGCTGATGGCCTGTATTGGCTGCAGTGGTCAAACTGGTGGCAAGCACTCTCAAAGCATCCCATTCTTCCTGCTGCACTCTCGTTCAACTCTTTTTCATTCAATTTTCAAATGCAGCTATACCTTACCTCCTGTATTTTACACCTTACCTTTGCACAGAACCATCTACTTCTCCATGCTGCTGCCTGCATTGGCAAGGGCCGTGGGCTATACAGCACTGAAGAGGGTTAGACATTTACATGTATAGTGAAAACATCAGAGTATTAAAAAATGTGTATGATAAATACAAACCTTTGTGCTTAAAGGGGTAAGTGATAAGGGTAGAAAGACTTTCACCCTTTATGTTAGTTATTATTGCTAGGAGAGATTTCAGTTTTCTGAAGCATCTGTTTTTGATGATTGTTGGAAGCAGGATACAAGACTTACATCAAACACAGGTTCAAGCTGGTTCCAGCACTGCTCAGTTCCTTGGGTCTCTAGCCCCAAAAGGTAAAAAATATATTTAATAATCAGGACTGAGAATTAAATAATTATTACAAATATATACATATTTTGAATTTTTATGTCTATTTTTATTCAAAGACCCTTCTCAAACTATGTATGTGAACAAGAATTAGTGGTGACACATTTTTTGACAAAGATGGTGTTGACACAGGTGCTGTGGGAGCTCTGACCAATACTCAGCAATTACTTCTGCCCATCCAATCTCTAAATCAATCCAATTTACCCGTCAGCTCTGCAATCAGTTCTCCCACTAGCCTTTTACATTTTCCCTTATCAATGTGCCTGCTGTTTCCTTCTCCTTGCAGGGAGGCTGCAGGTACAGCCAAGATGCTTTATTTCCCTTATTCTGATGAAGGGAGTGATAGATACATGAATTATTCTTTACCTCTTGACGGTTCCAGTAGTTTTTCTAAAATGCAAGTTTTTAGAGTTTTCTTTTTGTCTGTTTCAGGTAGTTCTTTACTTCCAAACAAAAAAAGAACTCTTTCCTGTGACAGATGTGCCTTCCGGGTGGTTAGAAACAGATTAAGAGCATGGTTCAGGATGCACACCTATGGCATGGAGAATTACATTGAATTAAGAAGTGTCTCATAGACAGTGTCTTCCCTATGAAGACAATGGAAAATCAGACTCATTATTACAACTCTTCAATTTCTATGCAGATTTTTTTTTTAGATTTTACCCTTCAGAATTTTACAATTTTGTGCAAAAGAAAAGCCTCTGTCAAGTGTGCACCAACTGTGGAGTAACTTACTTAAAATATAGATACTAGACAAGCTTTAATCACAAAATTTATACATCAGGTCTAGGCTAGAAGGCAAGTGTGAATAAATCTCGTGGAAGTTGGAGGTGCAGCAGAAACTCAGCATCAAGCATGGTTTTGACCCTGCAATGTCAGACCACAAGGACAATTAAGTTAATTAATACAAACCTGTATGGGCTCTCATGCCGGTTCTTCCAGTCAGTCTGGGCAAGCGACCTTCACTATTGCTTGATGTTGAAATGCTGAAACTAGTATTTAAGCCAGCTTTTATATTAAATGCATTTATATACATACATGTGACTGTGTATCCATGCACGTGTGTATGTTCACACACACACACACACACATTTATGTAAGTATACTTTCAAGGATTTCAAGGAATGAAAGACCAATCCAGCTGTCAAGACAAATACATTTGTCACTGGGGAACCTGGTTATCATGTTTTGATGCTCTCATTTTTATTGTTATTTAATGCAGGATTGCAAGGTGTTAAATACAAGTTAGAGCAAATGGCATAGATACAAAGAAAGCTTGCCCTCCCCAATATCTAACAGTAGCTTTACTGAAAAGTCTAGTATTAGGATGTCACATTGTATGTTCCATCGATGTGTGGCCTCACGGCACGGCACAAAAGTGAAGGCGGAATCAGGGAGTTGGGTTTATAGAAGGGGCAGTCCTTGAAGAGAGGGGAGAGAGAAGCCAAGCTTTTTAAACTTCCTGCAACCACTAAATCACCAAAACCCTTTAAAAAACAGTGCTTGTAGCAGGACCCACTTTAAGTTCTTTCAGCTTTGATGCTCAACCTCTCTTGCAGCAGGACCAGCCATTCCTTTGAAAGAGGGATTTCTCATCTCACAGCATTATTTCAAGCACCATTTCCTACCTTTATAATAAAACTGGCAGAAGCATTCCTTAGTTGGGTTTATTGAGGAGTCTGTATTTCTAGTCATGTGAACACAAAGTCCTTCTCTACAGAATTACAAAAATAACCTGTAAACAAGTATTTCATTTGTACCCCCCTGTTGTCATCACATTTTCCTTCCCTGTGGCTATAAGTTTCTAAGGCAGAGTAGCTATTTAATGATCAAACACGCTAACTGGCACTGTTCATTCCTAGAAGAAAAGCACATCAATAAAATAAATACTTCAGTTAAGTGGTAATAGACCAGGTGCCACAGTTTGCAAAATAATAACCTGTGGATACCAGAGGATTACAGCTGAAAAGAACTAGATACCCTGTTACTACTTACAATAGAAGACAGTACCTGGTCTCAATTTAACAGCTGGAATTACATGAATAAGTGTAATAGAAAATTCTCCTCTATTCTGAAAATTGCACTCGACAGCTGCCTAGCTGTTTACCTGAAGCTCCAATTCCAATTGTTTTACAGCACTGAAATGAAAATAGCAGGTATGATGAAAAGATAGTGTGTGTACGTATCTATCATGGCATATAATATAGCATAATATTATATATATTATGAATCATATATGTGTGTGTGTATATATATGTGTGTGTGTATCTATATATATACACAGACATAATAATAGTAAGGTTAGCATTATGAGTAAGATTAGTGCTGAACCTGCCAGTTTATCTGTCTGTAAGCAGAGGAACAGGAAAAGAAGAATTGAGTTGCTCCTATTTTTCTCAACTTTGGAAACAATAAGTAGTTAAAATTGTTTTTACCTTACTTTAATCTAAACCCAAAGTGCCATTCACAAGGCAGAATACAGAGCCATCAGTGATGATGCATTTTGATTTGAATGGAGATGTCGTAAGCTGAATACTCCCCCAGCAAAGAGACTCGGCTGACAGGGATCTCTGCACTTGGACAGACAGCAGGCCCAGGAAACAACTGATGATCCTGTGCCAGCTGCCTGCTGGTGTTATTGAAGTTGTTAACTGTGCTTATATTGAAATTATAAACTCTGCTTCACACACAGTACGTCTGGAGAAGCAGCTCACCACCAGGTGGCAGATACCACAACTTGAATTTCAAATGCTAAAGAGCCCAAACGGCAGCACTGATTCAGAGAAACCCTACCTGTCGCTCACTGCTCCTTTGACCAAGTAAGGATGTACTGCATGGACCCTACCACACTCCAAGTTACAGACTATTGATAGTTGATTACTGTGTTATAATACATTTTAATTCCCAGATGAATTCTTGTTGGCTATGAAAAAAAAGCCTTTTTGGTTCACTACGGACCTTCCTAGAGTAAGAGTAAATATCTAATCCAACACTTGCTCATTTATACCTGTACTGTTCTATAGGCTAAATCCTACATAGGACATTGGATTTCTTATCCATTTCAAACATACTGGTTTAGAATAGTGAAATAAAATTGGTCCCCATGAGTATTCATGGACAGAATGAAGAGCAGAAAAATGAAAATGCCAGGTTATTTCAAGAGTGCTTAATTACTACTATAATAAATATACTTATTATATTTATATATTATATATATATATTTATATATATATAATATTATATATATATAAATATATATATATATACATAATATTTAGTATACTATAATAAAGCTACTCAGCCCTCCCAGTAACAAAGAAAAGTATCATGAGCAATTTCCAAATGCTGGGCCTTCCTTTGTAAACTGTTCATCTTAGATCAGTACCACAATTTTGTATAATTTATGTAACATGTTAGATTGCAAATGCTCTGAGGCAGTAACCAGTTTTTGTCCCTGTATTTGCAGAGGGTTTAGTATGCTGGTACCCTGACAAAGCACTTACTCAAATAATAAAAGGTCATTATCACATTAAGTCAAGGTACTTTACAGATAGTTTAATAAGCTTTGAGAAGCAAGTATTTGAGCAGGAACAAAGTGGGAGCTGAGGGACAACCATGAAGTGAATGGACTCTTAATGAGTGTGTTAACTCCCAACAGTACTAACATTTCAGAAAGTCTGTGATATAAATGGACCTGACCTTTGAAGATTTGTTTCTAGTATTTTTTAAAGACAAACATATTTTCATTATTTTTGTAAGCTTTGTCATTACAAACTTTTTCAGTTTTTCCCTACTAAGATCTGCCATCATAAAACAAGAAAACAATTAATTTTCTAGGTTATCTTCTACATGGACTTGGAGCTGCTGATGCCAAGACCTATTCAAGTTATACTTTGTTCTCTTGTGTTTTATAAGCTTTACTGGTACTTGCTTCACTGTGCAACTGCAATATACAAGCAAGAAAATTTCTTTGTATTTTACTGACGTATCTTCCTCAGTAAGTTTTTGAAAATTAAAACATGGAACTTACCACTGGACTTTTAGATTAGGCACAGCGCACTCTAATCTCAGCCTGTTACCTGATCTGTGTTAACTCTGTTCCAGTTTCATTTAGCATATGGCCCAGGTGTGTTGGATATAGAGAAATACATTTCATAAACTATGTATTTTGCAAAATTAAATTATCATATCAATTAAAAAATGCTATTTTAAAGAAGATTTGCAACATACCCACATTGTGTTTGTTCAAGTATATTTGCTGTATTAGGACCACAAATCATCAAATCATAAAAAGAAGTGTTTTGAACATAAAACCAACACAATTAAAGAAACAAACCACTGCAATTTAATAGCAACAATCTCACTTTACAAGATAGTAATGATGGAAACTTTGCAAAGGAATGTGCAAAAAGAATGTAATTAAAAATGACAGATTTAAGACAACAGAAACTTGAAATTAAATAGCACAATAATTCTAGTATGCGGAAGTTTTATTCAGAATGTTTACTTATGCAGCATTCTGATTAATAAGTGACACTGTATCACCAGCACTTACTGACATCTGATAAATACTATTCCTTTAAAGTAGCATTTTTCTGTTCAGTGACCTTGCACAAACTGACAGTAAGTAATCCAGAGCCCAAAACCAGTTCACAGGTGGTCAGTACAAAATTCCTAAACAGAACAGGAAAGGACCTGGCACATACACAATGAGTAAAACATAATTTACTGCTAATATGGTGATCTCAATATTCAATGCACTCCACAGTATTTTAGATTCCTTTTACAACATATATCACTTTCAAACATGAATCAAAGCAAAAGGTGATCTGGCTTCATGGATGGAAAGGAGCATTGACCTGGGAACTAGGGAACTGGGATTCAGTTCCTGGCTAGAGATCAGGTTCCCAGGTAAGACAAATGGTAAGATGGAAATTACAAGACTCGCTTCCTATGAAAGCCTTGAAATTTACTGAAAATAAAGCAATGAATGTGAGTTGGGGATTGTTATTAAAAATTAAATAGGAACTGTATAGCATTTATATCACTTTGGAGATGACTTAATTGTTAACTTTAGTAAGTGTGACTGCTGCTAATTTGCAAAAAAATAATGGAATGAAACACGATAAATGGAATGTCTACGAGGGATTCCACAAGAGTGGAAGTCACATACTTCCTGTTCTTTGAACCCAATTCATGAAAAAGTGAGAAGAGTGCAGTAAGTGTGAGTATCCACAGAAATCCTAGGAAGAAAACTGGCCCACGGGAAGTGTGACTCCACAGGGAATTTTGGTGATACCAGGATTTCATTTCCAAAGTCTTCAGTGATACTTAAGCAAATCATTATGTATTTATCAAGATACAGAGGATGATTTTCTGAAAAGGGGTCTAAATTTCAGTATTGACTTAAGTTCATGAGAACTGCAAAAGAAAGTAAGTCACATGCGCATAAATATGCACAGGAAAAGTGAAACCAAAGTATTTTTCTTTTTAAATAACATTAAATAATGTGATACCCACTAACAGAGGAAAAAATCCACAAAGATACTTTTTGCAGTTTATTTTCAATTATAATTTTTGGATAACCAAGCAGCTCTGTATGGAAAAAGCACAGAGGAGTAATTCTGGCACTTTTGGACAGTACATTTATTTTTCCCCCAAATTTTTCTAGACACATTCAGTCCACTTGCTCGGTCAATAGTCCATTTTATATGAGCATGATTAGCTCATGTAATTCCAGAGGAAACTAACAATATATACAGTCAATGAAACTATCTTCTTGTCTACTCTGGGCCCTTTAAAATGTCTTCTAAGTCTATCCTGGCTAAACAGAATCCACAATATACATGATAGCTACAGAATACACTGTATTGAAATGAGAAATGCTCAGCACAAAATGGGACTCTTGGCATGCAGCTTAAAATAAAAGGTAGAAGTTCAGAAGTTTATAAAATCTCAAATGGGGTCAATTAAAAGGACTTAGCAAAAGAAGGGACTGTTCATTGTTACTGTAAAAAAGGCACTTTGAGAAAATGGGACCAGAATTGGAGGAATCTTAGTTGACATAAAGTTCAGTTTGGTTTCATAAAAAGGCTTCAATGCTAAGGGATGCTACTCAAATTTCCTGCAGTTGTACATTAAAATAAATTGCTGAGTAGTTATATAATAAAGGACATAAAATGTTTACAACCAACTTGTAAAATTAAGAAAAGCATAGTATAAGCAAAATATTACTAAAAGCAGCAATGCATAGCCTTTCATTGAGATAATGCACAATTTTGGACACCATGTGTCAAACTCCTGCTTTTAAGATACTTTCAGTAGCATTATCAACATAAAATTGGCCTACAAAACAAAAGCTTTACCAGCTCCCATTCATAAGGAGATTGAGGTCATAAACCAACCAAAACCAATTTGTCAGTATTTTCAAAATCCTGGATGACCAATATCAAGTATATGGAATAACAATCACACTCTTTGTTCAGCTATCTCACTGGAGGCAGCTGTTAAATCAGAGGAATGATTTTAATTCTTTTCTAACATTTACACAGTAATGCATTTAAGTTCTTTCAAATGTTGCTCACCACAATTTGTTTTTCTCTTTTCTCTCCACAACATAAAAAAAAAGAAGAAGAAAAAAAGAAAAAAAATATCAAGCACTTCCACAGAAAGGATATTTGGCAATTTTATACTCCACTGAAGGGTGGATTTTCACAATAGCTCACTTTAGATTGAAAGTCATTAGTGGTCTTTCCTCTCGTTTCTGCCAAGGACTCTTCTTATCTTCACCTTGGTCATCTTCCTCATCCTCCTCATCTTCATCATCGTCATCTTGAACAGATGTTCCATGTTCAGGACTAGTTAATGGCTCTGGTTTGGTATCCACAGTTCTGGTTTCCTCCTGCAGGCTGGGCAGCTGCACACCACTTCTCTTACTGGTGCCTTCTAGGAGGCATCGGAGAGCATTGTCCTCAGGGCTACAAACTGCTGTTCCACACTCGCTGCCACTTTGGTCCATATCATCCAAGTACACAAGCTGTGTGTAAGCCGTGCTATCCGAAACCTTCCGCTCTCTCTGCTGGTGCTCCTGCACTGGGGGGTGACTCTGTGGTGCAGACAGATGATCTCCTCTTCCCTTTCGGGCAGATTTCGGTTCGTTCATGTCAACACCAGAGTCCAAACTGGCATCGTTACTCCCATTCCTACCAGCTCTTTGGAGATCAATGTATGAATGTCTAACATGAGCATTTGAGCGCCCATCGAGAGAAACAAACCATGCTCGAGGATGAGGCAATGGCTTTCCACCTCCTAATTCCATCAAAGCCTTTTCTGTAAGAAGCTGCACTTCGCTATTCATTTGAGCCAGGGATGCATCGTTAAGAGAGGCAGGAATGGAAATAGATTCAGACATGGAAGCATTTGGCTGACTCCACTCAGCTGCACCTGCATCTTGCAAATGTTGCTGAGATATTGCTTGGGATGCCAACTGCTGGGGCTGCAGCTGCTGGGCGGGGTGTGGAAAAAGCCGTGCGTGAGGGTTAGGAAGCTCAGCCTGAAGTCTTTCTATATCAATCTGCTGGTCAGCTGGGACAACCAGCGGCTGGCTAACAAAAGGGTGTTCTCCAGGCAGCTTCATGTAATGACCTGGGATGACCAGTGCAGGCAAAACCTTTCTGTAAACACTGTCATTGACTTGGTCAACAGAATTGCAGCAGATTAGCTGACCTGGTCGAGGGAAAGATGTAGGTCTTTCAAGGTGATCAACTGAACGAGACATCATACAATCAGTAGGTCTGCAGTCCAGCAGCTCTTTTTCAGGGGCTGAAGGTGTGGGGTATATTTGTTCCTGAATATTGTATTTACTTCCAGTAGCAATATGGTTCATAGATACTTGAGTTTCTCTCTCTTGCTTTTCAAATAAAGGCTGAGAGAGCATAGCATTGTAACTTCTCCTATACTCATCTTTGATAGGGGACTCATAGCCTTCAGCTATTTCTGTAGACTTTCTTGTCTTTAGAGGAAAACTATCTGCTGATTTGTGGTAGTCTTTTCTTAGCGATCCACTGGGAGTCAGGTCATCCAAGGAAATTCTGCTCTTGTCTTTCTCCTTGTCAGAGAGCAGTTCCTCTCGGGAGCTAAACTCCTGGGAAGTACTGAAGGAGTGTTTGAGCATAGGTGTATGCATATCTGCTTCCCCAGTAGGTGATACCATCTCCATGTGGGCAGCACTGATTAATTCCTTTGCCCCTGAGTTTTCAGCATGTCCATTGCTAGCAACGGACAATCCACCTGGAAATTCCGACTCACGACGTGAAAATATTAAATTTATATGGGACATTGAGGTTGCTTGATCTTTCTTAGAAGTGTCCAGTGCTGTCGAAAGTTGCAGTTTCTTATGATGTTGACGTGGTCTTAGACATTTTCTTCTACAAAAGCCAGTAACAAAAGAAGTTATACATTTATGACTGTTGTACACAAAAATAAGAGAAGCAAGTGTGTCTTAACAGAAGTTTTTTAAGCAGTGATTAGTATTAGGGGAATTGAGCTTTTATTACATAATCTAAAAATTAAAAGCTTATCCCAGCAGTGAAGATAAAATTAAAGAATAACTAATGTCAATTGGGAAATATCTCAAGTACCAATTACAAATTGGAGTAAATGTCTGGTGAAGGCAAATATAAAATCACTCATTAGTAGGCACTTGCTGATAAAAGTTTAACATTCATTTTAATACAACACCAATAGAAAAATCATTTGCAAATGCATAACAGGTACAATGACAGAGATCTTGAACCTATGCCCATGTTTGATAGGAAGTTACATGGAGAATACAGGTACTCAAGTACCATCTTACCAAAGGCAGGGATTTATATGTTTCATGTAACCAGGAACACAGGAAATTTGATCTCACTGTTTCTTTCAAGTGTTTGCTTCCCTTTTTTTTCCCCCAAAGTAAAAATGTTTCAATACAAAATTTTTTAATTTCATAAGCACAAAAAAGCTTGTATTTTCAACATGAACTAAGGAACCAGGATGGTGAATCTTACCTGCAGTAATACAAAAGCAGACACAGCAAGACTAGAAGTATGAGAGCCATCCCTCCTAAAATTGCCAAAAGAAACATTGTGTGATAGCTGGTAATGTCGTGTGTTACAACGGGACCTGGAAGGCCAGAAAAGAGAATTTAGACCTGTAATAACTTGCAAACAGGAACAACAGTCAAACAAGGAGAGGGACACCTTCTCTTATTATCAGGGCGCTAAGCAACACTGCTGCTCATAGTCCTGGTGCCTACTGAGCAGACCATCTCTGGAGAAGGGAGCAACTTGTGGAGAAAGCATGTGCTGGTTTTCATGACTGCAAGTCCAACTAGCTCATTCTGTGGAAAAGCAGCTAGTTTCAATGGAAGCATGCATCAGTGAATGCTGCCTTCCAGGTCCTAATGCTGATGCTGTGTGCCAAAGCTCTCACCACTGGAGAAAATCCATCCCAGCATCTCCCAGCACTGTAATGCACGAAGCAACAGGGTGGGCAACAACTGCTCTTTAACATCTGTGGTGCTTCCCACCAAACAGTACAGACACTGCATTACAGAATTCGCTGGAAGATGTGTTGGTGCTCTGAAGTCTAGATCAAGCCAAACCAAGCAGATCTTCAGTAGCTTTAAGAAACAGGCCACTAGTGAAACAGAGCTGTAACTCCAGGTTTAAATAACGCTTAGTAAATGTTCTAACATACAAAGGAATGCACACATGTGGACAACATCTGTTCAGAATTATGCATGAGTGACCCTGTTGGTTTGTAAAATCCTTATGATAATTTTGAAATAAAGACTCAAATTTTCATGTGCAGGCAAGGAGGTACAGCACCAGCTGGCAGACTAACATGCATGTACTGTGAAGGACAGCAAACTTGGTCAACTTAACGGTTCTAGGCCATAAGGTTTGCAAAACCTCATCTGTGGATCTTGAGTGGTCTGTAGAGCCACTGCTAGGAAAACAAAGCTCATTTTTGCCCATTTTTGAGATAAGAAATAAAATAGATTCAATTAGGAGATAAAATATGCAAAAATACATTAACTCATTAAAAGTAACATAAATTATATTGCATTTGGGAAATCTAAATATTTATACATTCTGTCCCACCACTACCTTTACATAATTGATTGTTACTGTTGCTTCAGGACATTAAGCAAAAAGAAGACAAGATAAATCACTTGCATTTTTCATGAAAATGTTCCTATTGCAAAAAAGTTTTAGGAACTCAGATCTAGCCCTAGAGGGAAGGAAAAGTAAAATACAAGTAGAAACTCTGCCATACAAGTTAAATCACAAGGACAAATAATCCTTCTCCTGTTAAGAGTTACAGGCCTTGTAACCTCAGAGTTACAATAACAATTTCCTGACTAGTGTAACTTCCTTGCAATTGGGGACAGAGCTGTACTGGGAAATGTTTGGCTCAGAGCAGTTGCTTTTTCTTCAAGTACAATTATTTTGTAAGATTCCATTAAATTTAATATGATAGCTTATTCAGATCTGCACCTGCCTCTGAAGTCTGTCCTGCTGAGATATCTAAAGTCTGTTCAGCTGAATATCCCAGCTTTTAATATCTATCATTTAATAGAACCTCAAATAAAAAGCTCGCATATTAGGAAACAACTTCATGATATGTGTAAGTAGACTTTAAAACCTCTCCTCATGTAAGGGTTTGGTTTTTTGGTTATATATAGTTTATTGAGCTTGCACAGCCAAGGCAAACATGTTTTCATTTCTACTGGATTAAGTTTTCAGCTGGAAAACCTAATAAAGAAAATCTGTAAGGAGTTCTGAGTTGGTTTTTTTTTTGATTGATTGATTGATTGGCTCTTTTATACACAGAGGTATCTCAGATAACTGGTGCCTGAAGAACTAACACCAAGAAATCTGAAGCAGCCACAGGCAGAAAAAAAGGAAGCAGAAGTTGCAGCATTAATAATCTCCAAAGACACAGAAGCACATGTAATTAATGCCTAGTTCAAAGCCATTTTCTACAGTTATGCCAAGAGGTTTGCAGATGGCAACCAGTCACCTCTGTACCAATGCCACTCTAATAAACCACCTTCTAAGGGGAAACTTCTAAGCTAAGTTATTCTCAGTGTAAATTAATCAGTCACTAAGATGCAAAGCATAACTCAGGGCAAAATGTGCATCTTCAGTGCAAAAGGAAAAAAGTGTCCACCCATCCATCCATCCATCCATCCAACCAATAGTAATAGCTAACCCAGGATAATGCTGATTTTAGATGAATCTGTATCTCTGTTAGTTTCTGTACAGAAACTTCACAGCACCTGTTTTTCTACTGGCTGGAACACCAACACATTGATGCTATGACTCCTGTCATTTTCTAGCAATAGCTCTACCAGGCAGTGGTGACATAAATGCATCAAAGCAGAACAATTAAAAAAGTTCCCCATTGAAATGATACAGGTATTTTGAGCACCAAGGTTGCCCCACACAATCCCGAAAAGATTTTAGCCCTTTACTTTCAGATTTCTGTTTTCTAATAATCCATTATTGATCAAGCTGTGGCATCTCAGATGAGCTCATTCTGAAAAATATACACATTATATATGAATAAATAATTACCCAATGCTGCAAATATCAATAAAATCCAGTTCTATCTTACCTGGGATAGTAGGTGACATAGCTGCAACCCAGTAGCCCAGCTGAGGTGCAATATAAGTCCAAGTCAACTGACTTCCTTCTTGTTGTACAATGCCCAAACTACTCTTCAGCCATGTCCCTGTAAATGTAAAAGTTGTAGGAAGATGTTACAGATATTCACACATTCCTCTGCAAACAAGAGGAAAATCAAGCAGTAATAAAGCCTATCAATGTGCAGTAGGGATTGTTGCTGTCAAGTGGGAAGTTGTGCCTTCTGGTCACTGGCATTTGAGAGCTCCCACAAGCAGTCATCCCCATGGCTTTGTAAGAAGCAAAAAAATCCCAAACATAAAACCTTTGAGATTAAATAAAACTAGTAAATCTTCAAAACCTGTTGAAAGAAAACATTTATCATCATATTAGATTCCCCTATTTTGAAGAAAGATATTCCTGAAGCTGATTATACATAGACAGCCTACTTTAAAAATGTAGTTCAAGAGATTACATCTCTCAGTCCACACGTCAGTTCTATACACCACCTTTCTACCAGCCCTGGCTGTCAACTGGTAGAAGACAGAGGAAAATGTTTCCTCAAAATAGTTTTCCTATACAGAAAGCAAGCTTATGAATGTTGCTGCCAATGACTAGAATTACATTGCACCATCACTTTTTATTAACTTGGTTAATCATTCAGAATCTGTATAATACCCACAGGAATACTGTTTGGTAACAGATGATGAGTTTTTTAAAACATGTTTCTCAAAAGAAACAAAATTGATTTTTTTTAGAATTATGAAATGATTATTTCAAAATAAGTAAGACTAACAATTTTAAAGCAATGTGTTTAAGTTCACGTAACTCTTGAGTAGTCCAGATTAACAATCTGCACTAGCTGAGAGCTGCTCTACTTCCTGAATATTAATTTTATTCCAAGAGTTGGGTCATGAGAACCTTTACAACTGAACCAGCTGAATGCCTTTTAGTAATTCATTAAGACCTCTGATTCTACGGCTGTAGGAGAAAAAATCACCTTAGTTTCTGATGTAACAAATGCCCAGAATGGCTTGCAGACTGTTCCTGTATTCATCCTCTTTGAACGAAACACAGAATTGCTGGCCTCAACATGGAGAGCAATCACTGAGAGGCCACCCTGGTGCCATAATAGAGGACATGGACTCCTTAAGGAGGTTCTTCACATATTTTGGTGGCCACTACCAGGATGCTGATCTGTGTACAGAGAAGGGATAAACCCCTCTGCAGTTTTGTAGTGCAGCTCTCTATTTCTGGGCAGAAGGGGGAAGAATGCTGTATTTCCCCTACTCAGCTTCAAATGCTCACTTGAAAGGCAAGCTGCATCATGTACTTGTGATTCCCCTTCCTTTAAGTAAGTCTCCTGCTTGTAATTCCCAAAATGGTGCTTTTCATCAGATGTCACTCAGGACTAAGCAAGAGCATTTTGGATGACAGTCATCTGAACATTCAGCAGTGAGTACAGAACACACAGAAGAGGTGCTGGGGCTGGATTTGTTGTTTTTATAATACATCCAAGATCCTGACAATTTCTTCTGTGTTCCTTAGATTATCCATCTGTGCAAACCCTCTACACATAAGAATGGCTTTTCTGAGTATTTATTTCCTCCCTACTACTGATTTTTCCTATGTAAGACCACTGTCTTAGGTAAATAATAAACCCATCTGAATACAGTGAAAGGTTTAGAAGAATACATGGTTGAGAGGATTTCTAGATTGAGGTGAGTACTACTGCCAGATGTCCACTGTATTTGCAACCAAATGGAATTTGTGGGCAACAGGGAAAAGGAATTGCTGATGTAATTATCAGTTTTCCAAGTATCATTTCCAGTCTGTAGATGATAGCAATAATCTGTTATTTCATAAAGAAAGTCACACAAATGATTTTGATTTATGGTACTAAAAGGACCAAAATCTGTGTACACAGATTTGCATATGTGGCATCCATAACTGTTGCAGCAGAACACCTTGATGTAGCCACTCATTTGCCCCTCTTAGGGAACCATTTTCAGGAAAAATAGAATGGAATTGTCCACAGTTATGTGTGAAGTTTCTGGAAAAACTAGGAAAAGTAGATTTCTTTTTCTCTACTAATATGGCCACTAACCCTTCAGATTGTTTATCCATGCACTTTCAGGGAAGATGTCATACTAATAGCCCTGAAGGTGAAAAATAGTCCTTAGGGTCACAAAATGTTTTTATCTTGTCTCTAAAATGCCATTTGGTAAAAAATTCTGTAACCTTGAACCTTGTAATTTTTCTTTTTCTGCAAGATTTGGATGGTGAGAATATGCACCAACTATTCAAATACACAACAATGTCAATAACAAATAAAGTAAAACTTTAACAGAGATATAAAGTACTGATTAAAAAAAAAAAGGAAGGACCTGGGTGACGAATACATCATGTTTCACATACTCTTCTTACCATCTCTAAGCCCTTTAAATTCACACACAAGCAGAATGCAGACGTATGAAATTTGTAGCAAAGTTCACTATCTTCGGTGTCTATGTCTGTAGCTGCCTCCTCGAGCACAAGCTATTACCGATTCCCTCACTAGGGGGAACTTGTGTCCAGCATGCCTTATCCACATGATGCCGCATGCCAAAGGACGCAGTCCTCCTGCTGCCTCCCGAAAAGCCTTTTGCTCGGTAATACTCTGCATAATGCAGCGATCAAGAAGCTCAGAGAGGCTGCAGGCTTATCGCTGCGAGCAGAGCTGTGCTGCCGTCCTGCCAAACGAGCAGCAGCTCAGATTGCTCATATTTTAGCAACAACAGGAATCCTTTCTTTGCAGTGGAAGCAAATGAGTCTACTGCACAAGCCTCAGTCAGGTTCCACACTTACCTGCTGCTCACTTAGCTCACCCGTTCTTGCTAACCACTGGACATACTCCAGGCAATGTGCTGGTCTGTATAAACTAAGGAAAAATGTAATTCCCTCTCTCTGTTATGGATAGTTAAGAATTTCAAATGCGTGGGAGATATATCCAATATTGGTCATCTTTAAACAAAAGTGATGCAGTTTTTGTTGACCATACCCTACAAATTGGTGTATTATGACAGAAAATAGTTACTTTTTAAATGGCACTGTCCCAAGTTCCTTCATCAGGATGACACCAATGTGGGTTCCTGTGAACCATGAGTACACTATCTCACTGTCGGCTCTTTTTTAATACTTTCATTGTCCGAAACTTTGGTGCTAAATTTGCCTCTTAAACTTTCACCATCTCTTACCAATAGTCCACTAATAAAACAGAGCATCCTCCCACACTGTGGGATGAAGAAAGCAAAGAACTCCATCCTTCAAAACAGCAGCAACAGAACAGTTTTGAGTGGAAACAGCTGAAACACGAAGTCCTGTATTGCTTTCTTTTGTGATCAAATAGCTGAAAGCCAACCTAGTGTTACTGGAGGGAACTGACGTACCTCCAGTATTCTGCAAATCCATCCATCAGCATTTCCAGGTATCTCTCGTATTTCATCCTTTATAGGTTCTAATTTCCTGGCTGCTTTTCAAGTATCATTAAACAAGAAGTGTTCTTGTAGCTCCTTACATGCAATGGCTTGCTGTAATGACTGATGTTGGACCTTCTGTTGAGCAAAACCCAATTCCAGACTGGCTGTGCTCCTACCATTTCACACTGCCTTACATGACCAGGAGTTCATTGCTGAGCAGCCTTGAGAAGGAATTCCCTATCCTGCCTCAGATTCCTCCTTGGAGTGGAAAAAAATATGTTTTCCTGTTCTAAAAGTGAAGCTAATTACCCTCTGTGTCTTCACATACTTGCTGCTGTAAGCAAAGGAGGAGACTGGGACAGTGAGTAAAGAACTTTGTCCATTTTTCTATCTGTTCCTATGCAGTAGCCTGCAAATGGAAGAAGAGCAAGCAGCATTCATTCTTTCTGTGTTGTTAGGATTACAACTGCAGAACTAAGTAGGATTTAGAAGGGAAGAGAGGTCTTACCTCCCTGTATGCTGTGTTCTGATAATTTAATCTGTTATGCTCCAAATACGTTGTAACATCTACTTCTTCCCCCCACCCAAGTCAGCAAAATCAATGAGCTTCACTGCTGATTAATATTTCTACTTTATTTGTAATAATTGTTAAGTAATAAGCAATACAGGATTATTAAAAAAACCCCAAGCTGGTAAAAAGAGCTGTAATGGAAGTGATCATTTTTGTTCAAGACTGTGTAGTTCCAAAGAAAACTTGTCAATGCCTCTTTGGAGCAGAAACAGCAAGCTCAGTATAGTTTGTAAGCACTGCATGATTTAGGCCAATTCACCATTAATTCTTAAAGACTGTCTGGTGCTTCATGGAAAATTTCTATATATAGAGACATTCTTGCTTATAGATCATTTTTACATTTCTCTTCCTCTTTTTCCTCTCTTACTGCTCAGTGGAGCCAACACGCTGATCCAAGATTCAAGTCAGGGGAGCTGTCTCCTGGCTCAAACTAACAGCACAGAGAGAAATTAGGTGTTTAATGCTTTTCTCACCAAAATTATACTGCCTGTTACTGACTTTTTGGAATAAATTATGTAATTTAACAAATCTATTCTTCATTCTTTCTTAAAAAGCTTATGAAGCATCTACCCATCACTCTTTCATATATGAAAATCAAAAGCAAGGTAAGAGAACATGGCAAAGAATATAAAAATGACAGTACTTTAAAGATACACAAATCAAAAAACGATCAGATAAAGAAAGCTGACGTCCATCTGACTGCAAAAATATCAGAGAAGTTTGACTTCTGCAGAGCAGGAGAAACAAATTCTGCTAGAGAGAAGCATCTTAATACTTTGCAGCAACTTGGATTGTGATGAACACATTTATTTATCTAAGGCAGCTTTTAGGACTTGCCAATAGGGGTTAGAGGGGGGTTATCATGAGCAAATTTAACAGCAAAAGGTTTGCACATGAAATCCCTATTTCAAGACACATTCAGCATTAAAAAACACCTTTTTGTAATTTAATTTGGTTTACTTCTGAATCAGACTGAAAAATGGCACTTTCAGCAAGGAGAGTACCCAGAAGGGCAGCTATTGCAGAGAAGCCACTGAAGAACAGCTATTCTAGACTATCCCCCTGCACAACCACTGTAGGTATGGCTGGTTTGCCCAGAAAAGAGACGTCCTGCTGTCTTCAGAGACATCAATTATTTGATGTGACAGCTTGCTGGAACCAGGCAGCACAAATGGATCTGCTTCCACTGTCTAGATACATGACACCTCTAAGTATGACACTGCTTCCATATTTTAAAGCTAGACTTCATTATTTTAAATTCATCTGTAGTAAAATCCAGGGAATGGTATGTCCCTCTGGCTTCCACGTGTGACTGAGCATGCTGGCAATCCCATGCTGCTCCAGCTCAAGCAAATGGCAAACTTCCCATTGACCTAGGTGAGGTAGGACTGCCCCACACCACCATGTGCTCTAGGGAGAGATGTGTGGGACTCTTGCTACAGCCAAGAAGGAGGAAGACAACCTCCCCTCTTGTGATCTGGCTGCAAGGGGAGTTTGCTCGCTGGCACCCCAGCACAGATCCTGGCTCTCTGGGAGGATGTACAGAGCTGCTTGCCTCAGGTTTAACTTCCCAAGCTGACCATTTCAGAGCCTTCCAGATCACTACTGCTGCAGGGACTTCTGCTGACTTTGATGGGGTGTTCTTTCTGTCACTGACCAAAATAGTTCTGGTAAATGACTGTCAGAGGAGCGTGCTGCAGCCAGCAACTTCCCCCAAGGACAGTCATAAAGCCTAAATATCGCTTGTATTTAAATATATGGTAGCTATGGTGGTTTACTTCCATAAATTAATTTTACATGTGAGCTTTTGGTAGAAAATTCTTCCATTGATCAAATACTGTTTGCTTTTCATTTTGTTTCTTTTAACTGGCAACAGGATCATCCAATCCCACTCAAGCAGGGAACCAAACTGTGTTATTTACAACATTAATTATTTCCATCCAATAGGTTTGACAAACAAGAGGATTTAATTAGTCAGAGAGAAAATTAAACATTATATGAATTTATTTTTATTCAGAAGATTATCTTCCTTAGACAAAAGAGCTTTGGAAAGAAAAGAAAGGTACTTCTAACCGTACTGCTTAATAGCATAGATGTTTTAAATAAATATTCCTTAATGAGAAGTGTTTTTCTTTCAGCATGGATCTCTTTTGTGCTGTCTACGATGTCTTGTAAGATTGGCCTGCTTAGGCAGAGATTCACGGTTAAACAGAGATATATGTGTCAAAAGGAATGAGGCAGGTTGTTATTAGACAGTGTAGGGCAGCAAAGGTTATTCAAAACATACTAAAAATGCTTCTAGAAGTAATTGATTTAGACACTGCGAATAGCAGCATTATTATGAAGAGTTAATCAAGGGCAAGTTTGTGAAAATAACTTCTTAAAGCAGGTTATGACATACATAAATTGTAGCTTTTCATCCTACCAGTTGAAAGCTGCTTATCAGATTTCTTCTTCTGACTGAAAATCACCCCTAATCTGCATCAGGAGGGGAAGTTTTACTAGACAGGGGTGGGATTTTTTGTTTTACTTTTGTGCATTTTCTAAAAAACTAAAAGCTTGAAATGGAAGTTAAAAATTCCTTCCTGAATATTGGTGGAGCTTACTCTCCTCCTCACCTTCCCCCCAATATACATGGGTTTAAAAATTCATAGTATTTAGGTTAATATTACAATTTTGTTTTCAGGGTTGCTAAGCAACATAAAAAATAAACATCCCTGCTCTGAGAGTCCATAGACTCATTATTCTTCCACTCTTACAGAATTTGTTACACAACCCTTCCAGGGCTAAATCCTGCTCCTGTTCTAGCAGCACCACCGTTATTTCCTTTAACTAAAAGGGAAATGCTTTTACCATCATACCTTGAAGATTTTGGCAAGGAAATCTAAGGGCTCAATTTATTGTTTGTGTCTGAGAAGCTCTGTGGGTTTTTCCATCTCTTCTCATTTTCCCCCTTAAATCACCTGTCAAGTGTTTAACAAAAGAACACACCAGTTTTCATTATTTAATAATCTTAATTATATCTAGGCAGAAGGCAGGGCACATTGTACACAGAACTGCTTGCATTGCTTTGGTCCCCTCAGTATTTCCTTCCAGGATGCCAGAACAGAAGGAAATTATTAAAGAAAATGACTTTGATACATAATTACTGGGTAATAATTGTCTTTCAAAAGGAAAAGCTTAGTTATGCCTGCTGGACCACTATCCCTAGTTACTGGTATACGTGAAAGATACTGCCTTTAGAATTTGTTTTACCACATTACTAATCACATTCTCTCAGTTACTGACAAAATTATTAGAACAAGTAATAAATAAAAGCACATGCTCAAAACACTGCATGCCTTTTCCTTCCTTCAGCCTCACATCACACTCACATTCAGTTTCTATTTTTCAAACTGGAAGTGGAAATAGAGGCACACTGGGATTTGATCTAACATTGCAAAGCTGCAGAGGAAGGAGTTCCCAGGTCCTCCTCAATCTCTTCCAGCCCCATCCAGGCACTTCCCACTCCTGCCTGGATTCCCACCAATCTCCAGGTCCTCTTCAACTCAGGCAGTTGCACAAGCACAAAGGTCTTTTCTCCGCTTCTGAAGTTTTGATGCCTGCCTCTTTCCACCTTCTCCTGCCATGACTTCTATAGGTGGAGCTACAGGGCCATCTACATGACACTAAATTATTAAAACCTGCTTCCAGAAGCCAGAGACTTGTTTCCAGTTTTCTTTCCTTGACTACGTATTAGTAGATTATCTGCACAAAGATCACTATACTTGGCACCAACCTGATTCCTTCAGTGTCTCCTTAAGCACCACCATCATGCCATACCTCAGCCACTTTACTGTATCTGCAGCTCGGATGGTGTATGAGGTGGGCACAGGATTAAACAATCCATTCATTCACTTTCATATGAGTAAGCCACAACATCCATTTTGAAAACACACATTAATAAATAAGCACAACTGTCTCCTACGATCCTCTCCAGAGGAATCATGATAGTGAGAACATACCTCAGTGAGCTACACTGTGAAGCATCAGAGGAAGAGGTTCTTCTTTCAATGCTGAGGTCTGTCTAATACTCTGAAATTGTATCTGCACCTATTATGTAGACATTGTACATGGTAAAAAGCTGGGCTTGGTAGCTGCCATTTCTATGGCAACACACAAAATATGAAATTCTTTGAGAGCAGTTAGTTAAGAACCTGTATTCCTTAGTGCATTTAGTCTTTAAGAATAATTTAAGCTTTCCAGCTGAGATTAAAAAGGAAGTCAAAATCAAATAGTCAAGAAATTTTTAAACTACAGAAATAGCTTAACCTTGAACTTTTGTGGTTTTCACCTTTGCAAACCAATCTCCATATCATCACTGAATCTGGTCTAGAACCATGTGTTCTGGATATGATTATACTAAGCTCAAACTTCTGGGGTGAGGAATGTGATTTCCTGAGTACGTCCATTTCTCAGGCATAGAAGACGCATTTCGTGGAAAAGTGCATGAAGTCCCAGGCCACATGTGCAGCTGCATGCAGCCCAAATACAGGCCATCCCTCCAAGGTCAGAAGCACATACTCACACCCAGTGTCCAGATCAAGTGACAGGCTGTGAATGTTTCTGTTAGATGATTATCTTCTGTCAGTCACACAGGGCTATGAATGTGGTGGCAGTCAGACATTAATCAAATTCATAACAAAAAAGAAACATAAGACAGTATTTTCTTTGGGTGGATCATCACTACTACCCTGTGGAAGCTTAAATTCGAGACTTTTATAAATCATCTTATTTGCAAACAATGCACAGTGAACTACACAGGTAGATGTACAGTAATCTGCTTACATATTCTGCCTGACAGTAGCTGTCGCTCTCTCCCTATAAACACTGTGAACAAAAAACAAGCATCGTTTCACTTCTATGAAATTGCAGTCAAGTTTAAGTAGGCACCAATACTGCTTACACGTAAGTATATCCTCATGACTTCTTTTGAGCACAGAAAACATTATCTTGATTTTGCTGAGGAAGGAACATCTGGAAATTCCGGTTCTACAAAAATCAATACAAATTTTACCACTGACGGCAGAACATCAACCAGAAAAAACATGTACCAGACTTTTAAATGCATTTAGAAATCTATTATGGCATTAAATGCAGTCAGAAAGCACCAACCAAGAACAGCACAGTACATAAAATACTGTGTTTTATAAAGTTACAAAGAGTTCCCAAAGATACTCTTCTTTATATTCTGCCATCACTTTACATGAACACATGGTTGAAATTTCAGGCACTGGGGAAACATCCTCCTCTGCAAAGAAGCCACTCATTTAAACACAACAAGGTCATGTCCAAGATGCACACCAAGTGTTTAGGGAGAAGGAAGAACACAGACACAGTATTCCGAACTTAATTTACATGTAGTGCACAAGAAATAACACATTTTAAGGAGGATGAACAAAAGGGCAAAGGTTTAACCCTTCCACTCCAGAATCCATTGCCACATAACTGAAAACAGTGCTGAAAATACTTTCCTGTTGATTAATTCAGATGCATCATATTAATAAATCTCATTTTCATATTATGCACACTGGAATATTTGATAATATTTTAAAGTCCTTCATACAGCTCCAGATGTGGATCTAGAGGTCTAGGTTCAACATAATGCCTTCATACCACATGGAATGAAACTGAGGACTTAAAATGGAGAATGCTCACTGAATCCAATGAAAACCAGACACCTTAACATAAAACATAAACCATTTAAATGGGGCCTGAGGAAAATACAACTGAGCAAGTGCTGTGTTACTCAGTCCAGCTGGTGGGAGCTGGAGATGATACAGGAGGCAGAAAGTTTCATTTCTGCTGGGATCTGTGGTATTTCTGACTGAAGAGGACAAGGCTAAAAAGAAGTTTTGAACAGAAATTTGGTGTCCAAGAATAGAGAGATTAATTATACTGCTGTAAATCCTACTGACATCAAGGCAAATACACACGGAAGAAGTCATGATCCCAGCCATCTGTTTACGGATAAAGAAAAAAAGTTTTTCAGCCCCCTCAGATTGATAAATACAACACAGTACTTGCTAGGAAAAAAAACCCCAAAACCCAGAAAACCCCACTGAGCACTCCTGATTATAGAAAAGAGAAACCCTGTCTTTATGTTCAAACCTTTTAAGTGCACATTGTGAAATAAAACCACCATCCCACAGTAGTGTGAAACACAAGACATGGGTATGTCCACAGCATGGAGCAATTAAGCTGCATTTTAGTGTGCAACATCAATGCATCTGTGTTTATTATTACCAACACCCAGAAATGTTGCAGGAAACAGTGGTGGACCAACACAAGAACAAGATTACATGTATTTGCTTACCCTTAAAACATCTCCAGGGCATTGACAGCTGATCTTCATTTTATTAACTATTCAAAATTATATTATTGCTTTAATTCGCTTGCTGTGCACACAAGGCAGTAGGTTTGTTTCATAATGAAAAATTTCATTTGGAACAGTATGAAATAGATGCAGCAGATTGCCTTATTTTGATGTCAGCCTGTTTTTTCTGGCTGCTTGTTTCATCAGTGTCAGTGGAGCCACTCTCAGCCTTAAGCAGACTATGCTGCTTCTCCTGCTTCTCTCCCAAGGATAGAAAGCACGGTCATGCAAATACAGATTGTTTATGGTAAACATCCTAAAAAGCCATTAGTTATTTTTGGCTGCCATAAGATGCAAATACGCCTCATTTTTGTGGAAACTACGAAAATCTCTGCATTTCCAGTCAGATGCCTTCGGGTTCATATTAGTTCATCATGAGCTCAGCAAAACATATGAGACACTAAGGATTAAAATATATCTGTAGTATTTCTGTCACTTCTCCACATCCTCTGAAAGTAAAAAGTATTTCTGCTTTTTAGAGCAGAAATTATATTTCATGCAGTAATGATGACAACCACATGGACTCTAAACAAAAACAATGGCTTGCACAAACAAGCATCCACTGTACTGCTAATCCATGAGAGAGAAGTGCTGTGTTAGCGCCTGGTAAGACAGTCACAGATTTCTATCTGTGGCATTTACTCACTGCTCAGAGAAAAGCATGTAAATTTAAGTCACTGGAAATCTATTAAGGAGAGACTGAGACATAACCAGCACTGAAAAAAGCAGCCCTGAAATGAAAGACAAAATCAGAATAATAAGGTCAGAGGTCCTATCCTGACAAGGCACAGATCTAGCAGTGCAAGTGGGTTACAACAACTTATCTGCCAGCTAAGGATTTCTCCAGCATGGAGCCATTCCAGTCATTAGCCATCCATCTCCCTCCACAGTCCAAGAACAACAGGGATGTGGAATGACAGGATACCACCATGTTCATGCTACATATGGCTAGTTTGACAGACCTTAGGGTGTTAAAGTAGCCTGCAAAAGGTAGTGTGGCTGCTCTACTTATTAAATTAAGCTACTCCAATTTAAATTGGTTGGGATGTGGGCAAAAATCTACTAGAACTGGCATGCTGTAGTCAGGGCTTAAAATGCATCTTTGTTCAACATCTTTGGTTGAACAGAAAGATGCTTACTTCAGCTGAAGCGTGAGCTGGAGCCTGAGCCTATCATCTTCAATACCTTCCTCTCCACAGCTTTGTGAAGCTAAGTGGCCTGACAAAGATGCATTTTGTTTAGCAGTCCTCATGCCTTCTCCTCCTAACACAAGTGCTCCAGTAGTTTGTCATGAATCAAACAAGGCTGGACTTGTCTCAAGATTGGGAGCCTCAAGCCTGCAACACTAATTAACTAACCCATATTGATCTATACTAATATATATACTGCACACAATAGGGTAACTAGCTCTTTATACACAAAATTAAAAACCATATTCCATACTAAGAGAGAGTTTTTGTGGCCTCACTGCAGGAGAAATCTGGCCCTAAATGAGAAAGCTCCATAATCAAAATCTGAACCATTTACTTGCCATGAGTAACTGGCAATTAGACAGGCTGCAGCTCTAGCACAGCTGACAGAAGGACTGGGGAAGGACTGCTTCTTGTGGGGAAAGTAAACATGACTCAGTCTTCCCTGTCTTTTTTTTTAATAAGGGAAAACAAAATAGTTTCTAGAAGAATGATTCAGTTTCGGGAAGAAAATAGTGAAACTTATTGCCAGGACAGCACAAGAGAAGTGTCATTTCCACAGTTAAGGGAAAAGCCAAATCCAATAATTGCACTCTTTTTCTACTATTCCAGTTTATATCATACTCAAATTTACTCTTTACTAAATTGTACTGCTTTGCTCTCTAATACAGGCAACTTCTGACAGAAGATTCATAGGCATGCTGTTTGAAAATACATCACTTTTTTCAGCAAACAGAGGCAGGAAGGAAGGAAAAACATTATTTCGCCCTTCACCTCTCTCTTCCTCCTTTTCTCCGACATGCTGCTTTCATGCTCATTGCTCTACTTCTAGGTGTGATCATCGACTGGCTCAGAACATTTGCCTTGCAGGACAAAGCCCCACTGATTGTCTATACAGACCCACATTTCTGGCTCCTTTTTCTCTCAGTATCAACCTTTCTCACCTTCCATTCTCCTTTATCTTAACAACCATCTGGTTCATACTTCAGATGGCACAGTGCAGTAACTGAAGGGAGATCACCAGGACAAGACTTATGCACTCCTTTGTCCTTTAAACTTCGAAGCTGTAAAGAAGGCCAGTACAGTGTACCAACTAGCAACAAAATAAAGAAAATAAATTTTAAAAAGAGCCTAAAACATGTATTTCTGGGAAAACTCCTGTTCACAATGGCAAACGCTATTCTGTAATATAAAAACCTGAGTGCATTTTACAGATTTTATTAATTAGTCATTCCATCCTTTCAAAATATTTCATCAATTTTTCATTTTTAGAATTTATTTAAATCATTTACATGTATTTTCCTGACAGTATTAGTAAATCTCAAAGTGATTTACAAAAGAAGTCAGTACTGTATTTCCTATCTGGCAGGCAGGAAACACAGCCCGAGCCAAGAGAGGGACCCAAGGTCAGACAACCGGCTGCTGGCAAAGATAAGGCATGTTTCCATTTCTACACACTTCCAATTCAGTGCTGTAGTGAACACATCTCTCCTCAGTTTGTGGGTGAAATGCAGTTCTCTCAAGTTTTAAAATAAAATATTTAATAATTGAAAAATGGTACATTTGTAAAAACTTCTGTTTACAATTGGCACACAGTGCTAGTCAAGTATATTTGCATATATACCACACATTACTTGATCAGTAAAACTCAATTGTCTCTTCTTTTAGATAGAAAAGCCATCTAGGGAGCCACAATGAGATGTTACCTACCAAATTTTTGGTCAAACCTCCATGCTGGAACGTGAGCATTGTGTTTCAGGTTGCTGTTTGCTGGCAGAGGCACTGTTACGTAGATGGGGCCGTTCACGGGGACGGGTGTCCCATCGCTGCTGAGGAGGTGGACGCTGACTGCAGTGACAGGGGTGAGGTCATACCTGGTGCTGTTTCCTAACAAGAGAGTGAATGAACACTGTGACTACAGAATGTACAGAATTTAAGGGATACCTGTGTGGTTCAACACCGCAGTACTGCATCAACCCAAGTCTCAAGGGATGGTAGCAGCAATTTCCTCCCTGCCTTACAACAGAACCTCAAACCAACCAATCAGCCAGCCAACAGACAACCCTCCCCCTGCCAAAAAAAACAAACCTAAGCCACAAAATTGAAGGAAGATGTATATGGTCTATTTTTCACTTAATTTTGGAAAAATGTGAAGACAAAAAAAACTACAATGTAAAAATCTCCTGCATATACTTTTTCATGTTAATTCAGCTTAAATAAACCTGTATGAGCAACACGGCCATAATTGTGGCAAAAAAAAAAACCTCTTACAAGTCTTTATTATAGCCTCAAATGCCCATATTGTTAACTAACAAACTCCAAAATAAACAGTGGCACCTCACAAATGATCAGTCACATGCTTAAGAATGCCAGGTTGCATTTCCTTTGGCTTTTCACTGAATAAAACCATGCTAAATGGTTTATTAGCATATAAAATGTTATCTTCTTATCTAAGACAGTAATTACTCTTTATGTTTAAACTGCATGCCAATGAACGTCACTTAATGATAACATACTTTTAAAAAGCATTATAACCCTTCAATGATTTAACCAAATGAATCAATGACAGGGATAAATATCCCAGGTATATGTACACAGGTGAAAAAAAAAACCTTGAGGTTTAAACCCTTGAGGTTTAAAACTGAGGAGATCAGGAGCTCACAGCAATAGCAAAAGTAGTTCAAACTGAAAGAAATAGAGCTTCCAGTTTTGCAGGGGGCTTGAGCCCCGCAGGCCCAGGCAGCTGCCACAAGCACCATCCCTGCTGCCCCTGTTGTGCTGGCTCTGGGGCTGTGTAGCTGCTCTTCCTGCAGAGGGGCAAATCCGGGAGAAGGAAGAGGGATGTATAGCTGGCAGAGATGGGGCACTGCCCCCACTGTAACCCTGGTGCTGTACATTGCACACTGCCTGTGAGAGCACATTCACACCCACCACTGATGGCACACCAAGAGGTCCTCAGGAACATGCTGTATCTCAGCGACAGTGCTCAACAGGATGAGCACACTTGAGGGAATGGTGGGAAAGCATTGAGACCTTTATGATTTCTCGTAACTCTGGTTAAGTCTCGAGAAATGGCCTTTATTAAATTTGATGTCTCTGAGTAACAGCTCACCAAATAAAGACATCACCAGGAAAGGAGGTGGGGAAGTGGTAAAGGGAAGGGAAAGAAAGGTGACAAAACTTCTCTGAAATTCAAATTCCTTGGATTTTTCAGGATTGTCAAACTGAAGAAATGGAAAATAACCAGAAGTAATGTTTGCAAGTGGCTGATTTATGAAAGAATCTAGTCTGATGCCCACTTTGCCCAGATTTCTAGGTGTGTGTCAGTGTTATGTGGCTGGTGTGCAAGGGACACACAAGCTGCCTTCACTGACTATGAACAGAGGGGCAGATGTTGACCTTACAGAGGAATCAAAGTACTGAGAAAACAGGCACTTTGAAGGTGGCAATGCAGGAAAGACACAGAGCTAACAGATTAAAAACAGACAAGTAAGTGTTGAAAATTCAGCTAGGATGTAGGGGAAGGTTGCCAGCCTACCCATGCACCTGTAAATGTGTATTATAGGCTCCAGTGGTGCACAGTATTGTTCCCTTAACACCTTAGAATATAAAACAGCAAGATAGAGGAAGGAATTGGTAAGTGAAAAGCTGTTTCTTTATTCCCGATCATTCAATACACTGCCTCTGCCATGCACCTGTAACTTCTGTCAGATTAATGCTTGACCCCAGGACTTGGGCCACTAAGGTTCTCAGGCTGGTATCAGAGAAATAAATTCCTCTTGCCAAGTACTGTATCCTGACGACACTCTTGTATATACAAATTCCAAATGAAAAAAGGTATAACTTCAGATTTTAAATTAATATAAAGGATCAAATAACATTTTGTATTTTGCATCTATTAGATATTGAAAGTTTTGAATTTTTCTTTTATTACTGTCTTGATATAGCATATATCTCTAAAAATTACTTTTCAGTCCCAGAAAAAGCATTCTAATGGTGAAACACAATTTTTCATTAAGATGCACTAATAGTTTGCTCAGCACTGGGCTGAACAATTTATATCAGGGTGAAGAAATTTCTGAAATCCACTGCATCTTCTAGCAAGAAGAAATATTTCTTCAGTTTGCCATCTTGTACAGTATGTTAATGCTCATTAAAAAGATAAAATGTTTCTCTTTTTTGTTGTGAAGGCAAATTAAAATCAATGCCTATGAAACTCTCGCATCCTATAAAACTGATACACACACACAGATTAAATGGGAATGGACTTCAATAAATGTCAGCTTTATTTCTTGTCATTTTTTGCCATCTGGTGACCTGTAAAGAGCTTTAAAAATAATCAGATAAAATTCACTGTCAGTTCAGACATGATGCTTTATAAAGAAACATGATGCTTTATAAAGCAGCATGATGCTTTATAAAGCATCATGCTTTATAAAGCAGCCACAAAAAGCAGGAGGAGTAATGGTTATTAGCCAGCTTGGTCCATTGAGGCAGACAATGGAAAGTTTTGTTTAGTTGGGTTAAAAGGACAAGATTTTGTGGAACCATCCTCCTGGTCTCCAACTGGTAATAATATAAACAAGAAGCTAACACTATACTGGCTTGTTACTACTTGCAGTGAAATTCTTCAAATTTTTATGTTTACAACATGCTGATTCATGCAATGAATTCTCACTGCTCTGTATTACTAATTCAACACCAGGTGGTATTTTATGAAAAATGCTGAACTTATAGAGAATAGGTTTTAGCTAAAACTACTGTGAAGTCACTCTGGACAAATACTGAGAGACCTAAATGGAGAGACCTCACCAAAATGCTACAGACATGTAAATAAACTGAGAAAGAACACAGAAGTAATTGTGGGGTAAGGAGAGGTGGGAGAGAGGGAAGAGACAGTGTTCTGCCAAATTCCAAAACTTCCCATGCAAATCAATGCTAAGTTTTCTTAGAATTCTAAAATTTGTAAATATTCTTTTTCTCTTGAGACCAGAAATATTAAAAAATCAAGCAGGTGTTGTCCTAATTTCTTATGCTTTCAGAAGTTTTCCAGGCCAAGTCTTCACCAAGTCACTAGGAGATGCAGAAAAGGTAGTCAATCCAACTTCACAATTTTAAAGTTTCATGTTTCCACATCAGGAGAGGCTTCTACTAGAGACAGAGGACATTTCACTTCTACTATAGTGCATAATAAAATACATTGCATTTGTAGTCTGTGTTAACACCATACTGAATACTACAGTATTTGGAAAACAAGCCACTTCTCGGTCTCTTAAATACCATTTCTTTGCCAGTCATTTTGGTCTTTTAAAACATAATTCTACCTGAAGGCTAAAAGTCAAATCCAGGGTCCCTGTGCTCAAGAAGAAAAGTCTCTGTCATGCAAGAATACAGAAGACTGAAAAACCCAAGGCTGCATTAATCTGTTTCATAGGGGGATAGGAGGTAAAACAGGAGAAAGACAATGTCTTGGTTGTGCAGTTCTCGTGAGATGGGATCATCTGAAGCCTTGGAAAGACCTGTGATCACTAAATAAATTCAAGAATGGGAAGCTGAGTTGCAGAGTACTTAGGAAAGATTTGGGAAAGAGGAATCCCCCACACACTGCCAGCAGTTTGTTCAGTTGGTTTAGAGATAAAAAGAACAGAGATGAGGAAGTAGACAAATGAGTGAGATCAAATGTTTTCCTTAATTTTAAAAAAGATTAAGAGATTTTGATCAGTCTGAGTATGAAAAGACAGAGAAAACTGAAGGTTGAAGATGAGAATAGGAAAATGACAGGGAGATAGGATGAGATAGGATGAGATGTACTCACTGGAGCAGACAGAAGGATTGGAGTAAGGCTGCAGACACATTTCTTGTTGTAATAGAAAAGGAGATGCACAGATTTGTACAAAGGGAAGAAGGGGGAAGCTAGCAAGCTACCATTTACACACATGACCTAGCATTCAAAGTCACTTAGATCAACACATCACAAGTAAATGCATCCTGAGAAACAGCAGGGAGAGACCCCAAGGGGATATTTAGGCTGCTTCAAAGCAGGCTCAACTATGCCTCTGCCATCCTCACAGGTGACTGTCTAACTCTGTCCAACACCCTCAAACAATTAATTCTACAGCTTAAACCATCCTCACCATAGCAAGGTTTTCCTAATCACTAGCCTGAATCTCTCTTGCTACACTGCATGGCCACTGGTAACTTTCTAACCCACTATGGGCACAGAAAACAAATTATTCTCCTTTTCACACCAGCCTTTTAAGAATTTGAAGGCTTCTCATTGTGGTTCTGCTACTCTTCTCTTACCTACGAAACACGAATTATTTCACTCAAGACTGAATGAAAAGTGGAAAAAGACTAGCAGGCAGTTGCAGTCATAAAAATGTATTACAACTTTGAATTTAACAGTGGTTGTGTTTCTACTATGAATATTCATTGTTTTCTCTTTGGTGCTAGACGAATTTGCACATTTTGGCTACATTCAAAAGTATCAACAAAGCCATTGAAACAACACAGTATTAAATCCTTGAGATATAGGCATTTTATTTATTTTTAGAAAAAAAAGGTGAATAAGAATTTTTATGGCATCCTCAAATTCTCTCTTGTTCCTTCACATTAATCTCCATCTTTTATGTGCACATGCAGCGCATTTGGAGACTCAGCTCTGAACTAAAAGTGTAACCAACTCGTCTGATCTCCCAAGGCCAAGGAGTTTTCATCTTTGCTATTCAGTGGCCCCGTTTAAGGGATAGCAGACCTTGCCCTCTTGCTCACTGGAACAGCATATTGGCAGGGCAGTTGAATGCATCATGTCACCCAAATTTGAAAGAATGTTTGCTGGAATGGGGAATGGAAAAAATTATATGATCAAAAGTCAAGCCCTGGACCAATATGAAATCAGAGCAAAACCAAAGTAGTGGGTTACCTGTTCCATTTCCATCTAATCCCTGCAAATAAGGGAAACTGTCCACTTCCCAGGGTGAACTGGCTGCAGTCAGATATGCTGTCAAATCACTGTAGCTAGTGTTCTCTGGCAATTTCACAGATCTTCTCTGAAAGTGAACTTGTGGCTGAGTCCGTGCACCTAAAAATATTAAAAGTGACTTTATATCCAAGGTGGGCAGAATATTTAGGTGTTCATATTCATGGAAGCACTTTTACATTTTTTTCATTATAAACTGTGGTAGCTTGAGAAGGACAGAGACATCAGAAGTCTATTATGAAAGATGGATAACCCGTATTTTTACAAGTATTTTGCAGTTGGCATTATTTGTCCACAAGTATTCCAGAGCAAAACTGTGGAGGCACCTACTGTCAAAAGCTTTTCTGGCTATGTTGTTTCTCCTCCACTTTCATTACATGCCTCTTCTAATAACTGAAACGAAAACTAAGTTCAGAGGTAGGGTATGCAAAAGCTTAGGAAAGCATCCAGTTCACCATATTTGTTCAAATTTTGTTTTCCCTGAAATAGCAAGATAAATGTAGTTTATACTCTTTAAAATTATTTTCTAAGAGACAATTCTACCTGTAGTCTCAATTAACTTATGTAACTTCTGTATTTAGATTTTGCCAAGCTTTGGCCATGAAAACTAACTCTAAAACTGAGACCGGTCACTATTGAAATCACTGGATTAAAAGATTCACTTGACAAACTTTGGGTGAAAAGATTTGCCGTATTTTCCCATGAAAAGAACACATCGAAATAGAACCAAATTACTTGGCATGTAAGATTTCTCTCTTTTCCTCTGTCTTGTATAGTGTTAGCATTTCTTTCAAACTCACTAGGTGTTAATTGAAGGGTCTTTGCTGCAACATGATTTAAGATTGTTTCATGTACTATGGCATTTCATGTCTCATTTAAATCCCAGCTTACAAAGTCAGTAGTCTTTTTCAAAGGATACTCACCATTAATACTGTTTAGCAACACACAGCAAGACTCCATCTGCAAGTTTGTGTGCACAACATGCAAATTAATTTTTAAATCAAAAGCTATTGTATTCTCCAGAGCTCATTTTGAATACACACAGAACACTTCCCACACAGCACAAAATCAAGAGGCAAGCAGTTTTCTTCTTAATTCACATTGGACTATGTGATTCAAAGATGTCAACTCAAAACAATTTTGCATCTTTTCCCCCATTAGTCTCTGGCAGCACTTTTAGGTTACATGTAGCTTCACTGCAAGAAAGAATAACAAGCTTGACTTGCTCCTAAGCTTTTTAACTGTGAGTGTCATTAACCTAGAGACTGGAATCTTTTCTTGCATAATTTTCCAGCAGGAACTCTAGCTGTGAGAAAACATAAAACTCAACAGAACAAAATGTTGTATTGGCCAAGAAAAATGTCTGTATACAGGAGCAAGTACCTCCAAAGAGCTGATTGTTTTTTAGCTGTCATTTCTTTTGTAATTCTGCAAGAAGAAGCTATAAAATTGCTTTTATTTTTTTAATTTCTGAAACATTTAAGTGTTTACAGCAGGCTCTCCAGACTGGCAATACCCGCAAGTGTTTAATATAGTCATTAAACAACACCCGTGTGAAATGGGAAGAAATCTCCCTTATCCAATTTCTAGACTTAAATGGAAAACTATGTAAAAGAATAAATAAATCGCAACAAACTCAGGCAGGACTTATCTCCTGTGTGCTCTGCAATACTGTAGCAGCTTGCTGTACCTCAGGGACTGATCTGCTCAGGCACTTTGGAAACCTCTGACTGCACTGCTAAGTGGGCTCCTACAGCCCATGGGTATAAATATCCACAGTAACAGAACAGGAACACCCCCCTCTCCTTCCAAACAAAGAAACTGGTATTAGGATTATCACCAACAGTTCAATGTAAAATTGCAGGATTTTCTGCTGTCTAAATCTCTGGTTAAGGTGCATTATTTAAGTTGCCAAGAACTGGTGTTTTATTTCCAAAGATGCAAACTAATTAAAAATTAAAACCCAAGTAACTACTGTTGAGTCTGTAATGCAGTAGTTTATGGGACTTCTATTAAAAAAAACATTTGGGGTTGGGGTTTGAGCACTGGGAGAGCCATGAACTGCCAAATTTTAACCAGATAAGGAGGACTCAGAAAGCCAACCTCAGCTCCTTCAATCCTACAAGCAGCACAAAGCCTTCTTATGGCTGAGCTCCAAATCTGGCAGGAAACCTGTGCAGCAATGAACTCAGATATAAGCTCTGAGAATGAAGAAACAGCCTCCTCTGTAGATAGTGCATACACAGACAATAAATCAGTGCAGAGTAGTTAATTCACACTCTGGAAAACAAATTCCTCCAGATTGATGTTCACTCAAAACCTGACACTCACCCTGACTCTCCCCTCAGTTCCTCAGTTGGGTCTCCCACACCTGGCAGGAGACTCCAAAGGGGCAGAAGACTGGGAGCTTCCAGAGAAAGGCTTGTGAGGGAAGCAGCTACCAAGGCTTTCACCTTCTCTCACCACCTTGCTACAACATAATCTAATATTCTCCTTTACCAGTGGCCATAGTTGATTTTGGGGTGTATGTTTGGGGATAGATTTATTGAGGGAACTGGAAGTGGGAGAAACTTGTGCTGACCAGACTCTTAAGCGTTTTTTTCACCAAGTCATCACAGCACTGGGACTGGATTATTAGCATTGCTTCTATTACTGAAGATACCTAGTTTTTACTTATAAAATCCAGTTTTTACTTATAAAACCCAAGCACATGCAAGTGTAAAATAGGCATGTTGAGCCCCTTCCACACGGTGTGTGCCATGAGGTAAAGACTGCTGAGCATGGATCTTATCTTCTTTAAACAGCCTCTTGTCAACACATCAGCCATGATTCAAATGCTGTCAGCTCCAGCTTGCCAGTACACTCCTGAGGATGTAACCTTAACGAGTCCCTGTAAGGCACCTTTTGTCACACTGGATGTGTGACATGTGGCACCACACCAGCATTTGAGGTTTAATCTATGTGAAATAACATCTGAAGTTTCACCAATTCATGCTCTGATTGCTCATAGGTCGGAGACAGATAGAGGGTCCCCATACAGCTTCCATTCACTGAACGCTGAAATTCAGTCTGTCACTGTGCTGCTATTAAATAACTTAAATGACCCAGTGGTTGGCAAGCCCCATCCCTCACAATTACTGACAGAGCACAGCAGTGGATTGTAATGCCATCATGAAAATGAAGCTGCCTGCATCAACTCAGACAAACTTCTCAACTGCATAATACGTTGCTTGCTTAATTACTCAAATGCAATTGGTAACTTGGGGTACCAAGACAGCCTTTCTTTCCCTTTGACTGGTGCTTCAAACACCAGTGTTCCCAGTCTGTTCCTGGTATAATGATTTCTGGTTTGCTCTCATTTTTGCACTAAGGTAACTCCTGATCAGCTCTTTTGAAACAGCGCAAGGTTACTGGGAAGTAAATTAGAGAAAATAACAGAGAAAAACTAGGTCACGAGGATTTTGGATCGAGACTAGAGAGGCTCCATTCAAATACTGGAACAATGTCTAGGCTGTCTTTCATTTAGGCTTCATCACAAGAGAAGTCCCAAGAAAAGAAATGCCGACTGGACTCATAAATTAGATTTTACGGGGGAAGACTGCAAGTTCAAATCCCAGTCCTTAGCATACTCCAGGTACCACTTTCTTCCTTTATCTCTTTTTTCTGCTATCCCAGTAGAACCAGTTACATTATTCTAATTTACATATATTGTTAACACACTGGATCAATTCACTGAAGGAAGGAAGATTATGCTGAAAATATTTATGAGTCTCACTCAGCTGTTAAATGTCCCTCTAGTCCTTTAGCATCCCCCATTTTTTGAAGGAAGCTGTGAATATGAAAATACTGTTCTTTTTCAGTTAATTGCATAATATTAGCACATTTGCATAAGAATAAGAGTATTTAATACAACAGGATAGTGGAATACTGTTGGTAAACAATGTTTCATGTTTTGCCTAATGCCTTGTGTTTTAACCCAGTTCACTGTCCATCTAATTTACCCCATTAGACAATGTCCAGCTCTCAAATTGCAGAATATATGTACAGCAGCTGTTTCTCCAGATCCTTCTGAGCATTCCATCAGCTACCTAATTTGTTGAATGCATTTTCAGTTGCAGTTGTATCTAGTGCTATCATTAATGAAAAGCCTATTGTGTCTGGATGGCTTCTAACTGAAAAAATATGTCAGGAAGGCGTAATTGTATTATATTCTCTCAGATAGAACAAGGTTATCTTGGAATACTATTGAGGGCACTATTCCCTTGTTTATTAACTATCCAGTAGAGTTTAAAATGATGGCAAGCATAAGACTTATTGTGAATAAGACACCACTTATGCACAATAAGAGTGCCCACAGAAAAGGATGTCCCCTTTCTGGTTCAAGGTAAAAAGCTCCTGTTGTTAACAGACTTACCTCAGCCAGCACATCAACTGGATTAATTTACGTCAGACCCCTAGTCAGATGAACATTTTATTCTTCACTGTGCAGTTCAGAAAACACTGTTCCTCTGATTGATACTACAGTTGCTTTAACATGTGTTTGGCCTTACGAAAAGGTTATTCAAACTTTATTCTCCTAACACAGTGGGTTTCAATGTGTAGGATTTAGGTTTGCAGGCAGTCTGACAAGGGGTCCACAGGAAAAGCAAGTTTATACAGGGTATACAACAATGTAGATACAAGAAATTTTCAGTTTTTCTATGCCCTAAATTTCTAAGTCATTCACACTAGGAAGCAAGAAAAAAAATCAAACCAGCGAAAATTCTTAGACATTAAGAACACCAGAAAATGCCTATTTCAAGGATGGTTAAATGAGGCTAGATGAGAAAACATCCAACAGATATCATAAGAAACTTAATCTCTAGCTCTCATATGGCACACTAAAGTCCAAACTCATTTATTACTGTGTAACTTGAATTCCCTAGTCACAGCAGTTAGGGACGAATTCAGCTATTAATTTGGTAAAACAATCCCACAGAGAAGCATTCCTCAGGGAACTCAGAACTCCCCACAGAATACCAGTCTCATTCACAGGACAGAGTTCAGACAGCAATTGGGCTGTCAGGCTTTTTGTGTAGTGTCCCTTAAATTTCAATTCCAACCTCCAAAAGCCAGCATACCTTGAAATCCTGAGACTATCTGGACTACATCATCATAGACCATGAGAGTAGCTGAGCGTTCAGGAAGAAGGCCGAGGCTCAGTGAAGAGAACACTGTGAGAGAGAAGTGGTTTAAGTGGGATATATTTAAATTCTTATAAACATAATCCAACAACGACAGCGGTTACTTTCTTCACATTTTTGCAAAAGCAGGCCACCCAAACTATTAAAATTATATTGTATACATGACAGAAACCACATGCATTTTCTGAACCAAACAGTTAAACTGCCACAGTAATTACTGAACTAAACAAAATGTTCTACGCTTTGACTCCTGCACGTCATGCATGGCAGCTCAAAGCACTGAAGAGTGCAGTGTAAAGCAGGGTTTCATGCTTTACATGAAGCAATTCCCAGCTCCACAGAAAGACATGAAATACATAAAGAGAATTGAAACACTGACTCAGTCTGGCTGAGTTATTTTTCTGTGCAACAGCTATACTTCTTACCTCAGGAATATTTTAATGAAACTTAACTTTTAAGTACTTTGAGATGCTTACATTAAGTCATACAGAAAGGCAAAGTATGATGAGTAAGTCTGAATAATTCGCTTTAAAATGCAGCATGTACTTACTGAGTCACCACCTACACCAGGGAAGTGTTATTTATAGCAGAACTACTGTCATCCTACCAGTGGTGTGAAAGGGGATGGATAAACGGTACTTGCTGCAAGCAGTCTGCCTTGCAAGGACCTCCCTTCCCACTGGGTACTGACACTCCTTGCAGGGGCCTGTGTCAGTACGCACACACATCTTTGCAGAGTGAAAAACAGGATATAATTTCATGCCAAGTTCTTCAGACCCAGAAGATCCAAAACAGGGAAGAAATTAGCCACAGAACCCACTTGCCTCCTGCATCCATGAAAACAGAAAGGAGCATGACTGCCTGCAGTCCACACATGGCTTTCAAAGATAGAAGGAGGAGACTAATGCAGACTAGTAATTTTTGGTAATTGGACAGCATCCCATACCTGGAGAGTACTCATCCTAGTCTGAAGTAAATGCCAGCTGAGGAAGGCATTCCCAGAAGGAGTCAATAGAATAACAACTCAAACTCTTCTGATTTTCTGGAATTTTATGAATTTCCTCTACATTAATACACGTTACTTAACCCAAGAGATCATACAGATGTTAGCTACCAACAGGGAGACTACAGTATTTCTGCTTTAAGAAAGATATTCGCCTTTTAAAGATCAGAAATTTTAGTGTTTGGGAGAAGTATAGGAGAAAGGAGAAGAAACTAGGAGAAACACACTGATAAAAACTACCATCTAAAAGATGGTCTTAACGATATAAACATTAAAATAAATAAATAAAAATTAAAAATCATGTTATTGCAAGTACAGCTGGGAATCTTCTTTCCAATGCCCTACAGGTGAAACAGATTTACACACTAGGCAACGTAAGTAAGAAAGCCTAATGCAAGTAGCACTAAGGCCACACAATTACAAAATTTGTCTTTACTCCAATAACTTAATTTGTATGAAGAAAGCTAATATAATTTAGACACCCTGGGGAGCTCAATACAATCAACCATGCCAATGTCTTCTTCCATATATGCCAGACTATAATGAATATATAACCTCTAAACTTCCCTTGGGCTTTTCTGCACAATCTTTTCTCAGCATGACAAAGACAGAAAGCCACACCGTTTAAGGCCAGAAGGATGACAGTGATGATCCAGCCTTATTCCTGTATAACTACAACCTTCCCTGGATTAATTATTGCTGCAGATTCAATAGCTATACCGAAACTTGAAAACATGCTGTAGAAGAACTCCAGTTTTCTTTTACAGGCGTCCAGTGGTGAAGAATACACTGTAATATCAGTGTTCTAATAAATAATTATGACGGCAGTTAAACTATGTGCCTCTTTACCCATCAAAATTTACAGAGGTTAGATTTCCAGCCATTTGATCTTCTTTTTATACAAGCCTGCTAGACAGAAGAATTCTCTCTCACCCGTTTCCTGTTCTCTATGAGGGTATTGATGGACTATGATCAAATTACCCCATGAACTTTCTCGCTGGTGAACAAAATAAATTAAGCACTTCCAAGTCTTTCCCTGGAAACCATATTTTCCAATCTTTTAATCACCCCTGATACAAGTCCACAGTTTCAAACATTCTTCTTGAAACATGGATCCAGAGCTAGCTACACATTTCCCTGAATGGATATGCCAAGGACAAGTCCTGAAACACTATACTCTGCCTTCTCAGTTTTTACCTTATTTTACAGGTAAACAATTCCAGATGAGTTCTCCTTTCCCAAAAATACTATAAACATCATCCTCTGCTCCTAAAACTGTATTTCACCACATTGACAAAACCATGGTTTGCTTTGACTGACTGTCCTGGTTTCAGCCAGGATACAGCTATTTTGTTCTCTGTTGCTGGTACAGTGCAGGGTTTTGGATTTGGGATGACAATAATGTCAGTAACACACTGATGGTTTGGGTGTTGCTGAGTAGTGCTTACTCTAAGTCAAGGACTTTGCAGTTTTCCATGCTTTGTCAGTGAGAAGCTGCAGAAGAAGCTGGGAGAGAGCACAGCCAGGACAGCTGATCCAGACTGGCCAAAGGGATATTCCATATCACAGAATGTCATGGCCAGTATATTAACTGTGGGGAGTTGTCTGGGAGGGGTCAACTGCTGCTCAGGGATGGGCTGGGCAACTGTATTGTGCATCACTTGCTTTAACCGGGTTTTACTCCCCACTCTCTTTTTGTTAGGTCTCATTCTTCTTATTATTATAAAATTTTACTTTATTTCAATTATTAAACTGTTCTTACCTCAACCCATGGTTTTTACCATTTTATGATTCTCCTCTCCACCCATGGAGGCTGGGGGGGAGCAAGCAGATGGATAGTACTTAGTTGACAACTGGACACTGACCCTACCAACTAAGGGTCAACTTAGTCTGAACTGTGCTGTCTCAGCAACTCCCTCTCTTCATTGCATACACTGCTCCAAAAGAAGTGTCCTTTTTAAATAAGGATTACCAGTCACAAATGTTTTCTTCCGAATTATTTACAAAGAAAAATCTATGCTTAGTTAAGACCAGACAGATGAACACATCTTCCATCATGAACACTTCAACAACTCAAGTGATGTTAAATTAATGAACTGTTAATAAGTGGAGTCATGGCTCTGCTGATAAATATTTTAATGCAAGAAGAGATCTTAAATCTTTCCCTCCTACCATTTATCACAATGTAAATAAATAATCCTCCTGTTTAAGCAGTAAAGAGCTAGTAATTATTTTGGTTAATGTAAGAAAAGTTAATTTCTGTCAAATTGTAAGAACAGAAAACCCTCGATGTTTACTCCTTGAAGCTACTACAACAATATCACAAGTTCAGTGGCTGCACAGCTTTTCAGCATAAGGCTATAACTAATGCATATTGCCTGTGATGGAAGAATCCTGATCCTTTAGGAAAGTTTTGCTACAGGACTTTAAACATTACCACCCTATGGCTTTCAAACCTACTCCCTGCTCGTGGTTATCCTTTTCCCATTTGAGGTAAATACGGCCATAGTCCAATTACCACAGCACACAGGATGGCGTATCAGCCTAAACACTGCCCTGGGTGGAATGCTGCTCAGAATGGGGGATCTGCTCTGTGAGGGACAGCTCCTAGGACTGTTAAAAAGCATTTTTGGGAAATGAGGATCCAGCTGTATGGGTGTGTCCAGACTGCATACTGCAGAATGAACATTGAGATATGCTGCCTGCTCCCCATCATTCAAGCCAGCTTAAAAATAACAACAAAACAACTTGCACATTTTTCAGAACTTCTGTACTGTGCTAGTTAAAAGCATGCTAGGCATTTAAATACATGGCATTTAAATAGAAATAGATCTTGGAAAGTTTTTTAAAGACTACAGGCATTTTAGTCAGTACAAAAAATAAAAGCCTAAGTATCTTGGTCCTTAACTTTTATGTCATGTACCTTTTCAGGACTAATTCAAAATCTACATAGGGCATATCAAGTTGTAACTTGTTGTTTCTTTAATCAAAGAAAGGAGTAAGTTCAAGGTACCGAAAGCAAAAGAAAGGATTCCACTTCCAATTAAATCAATGACAAACTATCTTCCAGTTTCAGTGGGGGAGGATCAGAGGTGAAACAAATCTACCTTCTGAGCTAAGCTCACATTTCAGCCATGGAAAGAAAGATTTTGTGGAACCTATACAATTACTGCTCTTTAAACTTCAATGACTTACTAAAACAAGAATGCCCTGTTTAATTCTCTTCCCTCAAAATCAGTACTTAAGAAAAACAACAAGCAAAAAACTAACCAAACAAACTCCAGGCTATGGAAGGGTACATCTCATTTAAAAGACCTAGGGTACGAGTCAGAAAGGTAAGAGACACAAGGCAAGGTTATTGCATACTTTAATAATTTAAAAGCACATAAAGTATGCTGAGGAAGCTGCACTTCATCTTACTGAAAGAGAAGAAAACCCAAAGGAAAGTGCTAAACAGAGTCACAGAACAATGATGGCTGCAAGGGACCTCTGGATGTCACCTGCTTCCACCAAGCAGGGCTTGTCCAGTTGAGTTCTGAATGTCTTTAAAGATTACGATTTCACAACCTTTCTGCTGCTGCTGTAATGAATTGTTGCTTGTAATCTTTGTTGCTGCTGTAATGAATTGTTGCCTTTTACTTATTTGAAACTCTCCTGGCAGCAACTCTTCAGTTGCTTCTTATTCTTTCACTACACCCTAAAGAGCTTGACTAAAGTCTTTTCTGTAGCTCCATTAAGTAGCTGAAAAACATGGTGGAATACAGTACAGAAAATGTGGAAGAAGCCACTCTTATCTGAAGCAATTGAAAGCAGATAAGTAAACAGCATGTTGAAATGCCTAAAGCATAATTCTGGGTTTGAAGAGATTCACGCTCCTTTCTCCTTCTGAAAATACATTTGCTACTTGACCTTGCAGCAAGTCACACAGTCCTTCTGGCTATGTTGATATTAATAAATAAAATGGAGCCAAAACATGGAATTCAACACTGCCCTGGGAACATGTATACTATTTAAATATTAGTGCACTTAAAACCTGGCATGGCTTTGGCCCAGGCTAATAATCAAATCTGAGGTGTGTGTTATTTAGGTGTGATTCGGGTGTAATACAAGCCTGGGACCATTCCCAAATATCATGGACCCGAACCGTGGCTGAGGATTACAGGAAAAGCAGATGAAACTCAGGATGTGATCTTCATATAGATGTTTCATCTTGAGGTTTGAAAGCCACCCTCAATCTGCTCTTTTTAGCAGTACAGAAATAGGCTTCATGACTCAATTTTTCCTCTCCTATAACTAATGTAAAGTTCTGAGGCATTCTGATAAAAACTAACATGCAAGTATTATGCCTGTGGAAGACGCAAAGCCATGCTAATGTACCAAAAATCCTTACATCTGGATAATGTAACTGCAGATTAAAACTGTTCTATTGACATGGCTAAGAAGTAAAAGACCAGGACTTCTTTCATACACTACAGCCTATGGTGCAACAGTTGTTGCTACACCTTGGAAGAGAAGCAAGAGTACATCACAGCTGCTGAAACAAGGCTCTTAGAAATGGTGTTTCCATAAAGAAAAAGATCTGGAACAGATTTTTATTTTCTATGGAGCTGTAAGAGCACCAACAAATGTTTGAAAACTGATGTAGCACTGTATCAAGGACTGCCAGAAGGAGAGTGAGTCTCTGCTCAGCCTTGATGCTGCAGTTTAACTGAGGTAGAAATGTTACTATTTTTGAAATGGGCCGATGTTTCTCCCCCCACCCAGGATCTCAAGCATTGAAACACATCATACAAAACTGTGTAGCTTCCTTTAGATGCAAAATCTTACCTCAGAACAAAAATAAAGATCTCTTACCAGGCAATCTTACAGGTTTCCATGGTGCAGAATTTGGCACATATGCATGTTTACTAGCAGTCACTATCAGCTGATTGCCCAATTTATACTGAAACTTGAGGAAGGCAGTGCCATCTGCTCCTGAGGTTCCAGATGCAATGGAGATCTGGTTGGTAAAAATCTCAATGAAGGCTTCAGTTACTGGCTGATGGGTGCTGGCATCGCTTACATGGACCTTCAGCGTTACTTCTGTAATGACAAACAACCACAGTGATTATTGTCTGAAAAGCTTCTGTGGAAGGCAGCAGTTAGAACATGCTGACAACACCAATGACTGAAAAGACACCAGCTCTGCCATTTTGGTGCCATGTACAACTTCTTATACTGGCCCACAGCTCTCCATCTCAGGCAGTCACTCTTTAGAGACACTGCAGATTCTGCCACAAGCCAGACCAGGTCCTGAATTACTGCTCGACAGCTAACTTCAACTGTGGAGGCATCTATCTTCCACCTGTGACCCACATGCAGCTGGGCAGCACATCACCAGGGCAGGCAACATTCCCTTCAAGGGGCAACATGTCAACCACACAGTACTGTTGTACTATAGCAACTCCAAATGTGTGCTATCAAACACATGTGTTACCAACGGACAGCAGGGCATGGAAACTCTCTGTACGGTCCCTGCCTTGCTGCACCTCTGCTCCAGCCAGCCTTCTCCAGCACCAGTGGGGAGAGGGAAAGGCTGAAAGTGGGGTATGCTCCTCACTCCTTCCCAAAGCAATTCTCTCTGTGTAGCAATGGAATGGAGGAAATGTGCATGATGGAAGCCCAGGAAAAAAATGGGCAATAGAGTAGGCTGTGCTACAGTTGGGAGATTTTCAGCTCCAGTGGGAGAGATTGCCCCAGCTGGTACAAGACTTCCCCAGTGATGCCTAACCAAGGTGGTGAATTCCCACAGGATCATGTCCATGTCCTCAAAGCACAGGACAACCAGGTGGGATGCAGAGTGCTAGCAGTGACAGCAGGAGCCCTGACACTGCTGTATCACCTGTCCCCACATACAGCTGGTGAGAAGCAAAGAAGTGATGGTTAAGGCAGTCAGGAGAATCATACATCTTGCAGATATGCAGTCAGAAGCCAACACAATGGACTACATTTTTCTTGAGCAATTTGCCATTTTTCCAGAAACTAATTACTAGTTTAAATGTTTCCAGATGTACAATATTTGTCCACTCTGGGCACTCCTATGACTAAACCATGCATAGTGTCACCAGGCTTTTGTTACATAAAATGGAGTGGCTTGAGCAAGACAGTCCCTCTGGAAGGCATTCTTTATCTACCATTATTTTTCTGTGCCTACAATAGTTCCACTGCCTCATGCTATAAAGTAGCAGCTGTTGCCTTTCTGCAACAACCATGACTTAAATGCAATGCTGTGTTGAAAAGACCCAGCAATGATCTACTGCTTCCACCAAGACACTCCTCGGGTTCTTTTTGCTTCCAGTTGCCTCTTTCTCTTAAATGAACACCTCCCTCCCTCTTTTCTCTCCCATTCTCCCCTTTCTCTCATTCCCATCCTAATTTTTGAAATTCTGTTGTTCTTGCATAAAGTTCCCCACCTCAGCGTACTCTATTCCCTAAGGTAGTAGATGGTATTTTGCAAACTCCCTTATTGTGTCAGGAGACTTCAGCCTCTCACAAGCAAGATGCTCACACTCCATGTGCAATGCATTTCTGCATGTGATGCCCAGAGAAGAGAGCATGACATCTGTGCTAGTTTAAAAACAGTCTAGTATTTAGTGGGCGGGAGAGAAGCTGCTCAAACTTTTATGTCCGGCACAGAGCCATTCACTGAAGGCTCTGACAACGGGCAGGTTCCTAGCCCAATTAGACGAGTTAGTTAATGCCTCTGTGAGGACGTATTTAAGAAAGGAAAAGCCACAGGAAGCTCTCTTTCTTCTCCCGAGGGGTGGTGAGGAGGCTGCCGGGGCCCATCCCAGTGGGGGGAGGGCACTGGGCCCCATCCCGACTCCCGAGGCCAGGACTGCGTGGCCAAAGCCCTTCTGAGGCCGGAGCCGCCTGTGCAGTGCCAGTGAGGACCATGCGTCCAGGACCGGCCATGCGGTGCTGGCAGGGACCACGTGGCCAGCAGCAAGAGACATCATGAGCAACTCCCAGATGCAGAGCCCGGATGAGATCAACCACTCAACTGCAACTTACAGACACAAATTTTCTTCCAAGTCAGAGAAAAATGAAAAGTGAGGACACGTGAGGAGAACCAACATGGTGGCACCGAGGTCAGTGAAAAAAAGGAGAGGGAGGAGGTGCTCCAAGTGCTGGAGCTGAGATTATCCTGCAAGCCATGGTGAGGACTATAATACAACAAACTGTTTCCCTGTAATTCATGAGGTGCATGGGGGGGGTGCAGAGATCCACGCACAGCCCATGAAAAAGAGTACTCACACTGGAGCACGCGGATACTGAAAAGCTGTAATCTAGGAACTTGAACAGAGAGAAATGACCCTTGCTTTTAGCAATAGAGAAAAAGAGCCTTCACTTCCAAACTAAAACAGCTCACCCTTAAAAGACTAAACCCCACGAACTGAAATGACCCATGCTAGGCCGCTGTGGGAAGACTGCTTGACCCGTGGGAGGGATTCATGTTGCAGCAGGTTTGGGCGGGCTGTTGCTTGTGAAAGTTAAAACCACACTAGAAAAGTTCGCAGAGAACTATCTCCCATGGGAAGGATCCCACGGCACAGCAGAAGAAACTCTTTTCCTTAAGCATACTAAAGAAAGACTTTTAAGAAGCTAAATATTGACCAAAACCCCCGTGTTTTGTTTCCTTGCGCCGTTGGTAGGAGGGAGAGACTGGGAAAGAAAGGTGTTCTGAAGGTTTCCTTTGGTACTCATTATCCTTTTTACTTTCAAGTCCGTTAATAATAAATTTTCTTTATACTGTTTAAGTTTTAAACCTGTTTTGCCTTACACTGTTTATTTTTCAATAATCCTTATCTCAACTCATGAAGTTTTTGTTTTAATTTCCCCTCCTCTGCTTAACTATAGCAGAGGAAAATAAGTAGGTGGTTTTTTTGTGGGTGCCTGGCACTTAACCAACTTCAAACCATGACAACCTCCTGTTCATATATATTCAAAAACATTACACTGATTTCTATAGAACAGTACTGCTGGTACAGTTCTGTTCTATTACTAACGCCTTGTAAGAACTTATTTTGGTGTAAGCCCTGAGCCAGCAAGATATAACTCCAAGAATAAAGAAAACAAAGAACAAAATCTTTGTTGTGAGTTTCAGTAGTGAAATGGCACAATTGAGTATACAGAGAAACACACTGTAACAACCTAAAATTTTAAAATCATGTCAGGACCTAATACAAAAGTATCAGCACATCTGTCTTAAGGGCATTTCAGCCAGAAAGAACAATATCTTGGGCCCTTTTATAAGCAGGGACCTTCTCTCTGAATCCTACAGTACTGAAAATGCCAATATCAAGCAGCCCTGCACAAAAACCCCATTAGACAACTCATCATCATCACAGCCCTTGCTTTAGAACTTGGCAATGGAGGATGCCAATTTAGATGGGAGCAGCATGAAATACATTCTAGTTATTAAAGATTCTGGACTTCTTCCCAGTTTTGCATTTAGTAGTCAAAGGAAGCAATGTACATTGAAAATCAGTGTCCACATACTCTGGTGCCCAGTACAGAGTGCATCCTTAGAAATCCTGCCTTGACCACCATGCAACTTGTGAAATCTTGTGTATGTGAAAGGTAGCCACGTTAATCAATGAAGGAAAATATATATATGCATGTATTTACAAACATGAGGACAAAAACCAGTGTAAGTTTTATTTCAAAGTGGAGGGATTTGCTTAGATCCAAAGCCAGACAGCTGTGCTCTTAGCACTTCCCACTTTGAATTTCCTAGGGAAAAATGCAAGAATAGATGAGGTTAAGAATAATGGGTGATACATTAAAGAAAAAGCAAGAGAACAGGACAATTTCTGTTAGCAATCACTGCTAGCAATTTCAATAACACGGAAGTTTAGCCTTTTCTAAAACAACCACATATAACACGGAACCAAGGAGTTCTGGATATTAACTACTAATTAAGGAAGAGGGTAAGAAAACAACAGAAGTATCAAATCAATTTAATTCCTTATATACATCCAAAATTCTAGAATAGAGACTACTACTAAAATTGATCAAGAAAAAAAACAATAAAATTTTCCTGTATACACAAATCCATCTTTCTCTTCCCAAATCAGTGAGCTAGGCCATGGGTATCTCCAGTAGGAATTTCTTTATCTTTCACTCCATAGCTACGTAAGGTCTTCTGTCTGCATCCTTCTTTCTTTCTGCATCCTACCCTCTTTCTGATAAGGAAGGATAGGGGTTTCCAAAATCCTGTTTCTAAACAGAAATGACAAAGGCAATCACCCAAGATGGAAGACTGATGTCCTGAAAGGCAGCAGATTGGAACTGCTGCTCCAAACCCCACAGTCCCTAGATCAGACACTGGGCTTGTTTTCTCCTTCTCTTTGATATTTAACATGTTTTTTTCCTGAGCAGATAGAGAAAACCCTAGCAGCCTGAACAATCCCAATTCCTTTTCATGTGTTATCTTCCCTGACAAACATGTGAAATGTATACTACTTGCTTAATTCAGGGCTTTCTCCCACACAACAGCTCCTTTTTCTTATCTAATGCAGCAGTGAAATCACGAACACTAAACCTCCGTTATCACTGTAATTTCCACAGCAACTGAGTGATTAAAAGCTTAAAACTGGAAAGAAATCGTTGAAGAAAATATCCTCTCAAACAGTGACGTGATGAGAACACGTGAAGAGAGACAGTAAATTTCAGAATTGTTAGGATATATTCAGGCACTTCTTGAGTATCAGGAGAACTGGAGAAGGGAAATAAGACAGCAGAGTAAGGTCAAGAAATGACCCAAGATCAGTCTGATCTCTAATTAATAGGGAGGTTTTAGATCAAAAGACTAGGCATACTGGGATGGAATCAATTAGAAGCTGTTTAAAAGACTTATTTTTAACTATGGAATAGAGTATTTAAAATATCTGGCAAACTTTTTAGTCGGTACTCTCAGCAAACAGTGGGTATAAAGCAGATACATTATTCTTGAGCTTTGCAGCCTGCCACAGCAACAAGCTCACAGAGAATTAAAGACACACGGACTCAGAAAAGAAGGACAGCTGTAGACGAAGGCAGGGAACTGAAAGCACTGCAAAAGATGAACTCTGAGAACACGAACTCCGAGAACATGAACTCCTAAAGGAAAGCCTGCTTCATTCTCACACTATTGTATGTACAGCAGGAGTATTTGCTAAGTTGTGGAGGGGCTTTGTTCTGTGCTACTAATGAAGTCCTGGAGAAAGGAAAGGGATCTAAAGGTGAAGAGTGCTGAGCACTCATGTGAGAGCAAAGCAGAGATGGCTGAGGTGACAGACCCTGGGCTGATGAATTCATCCAGGGAAGCTGTGGTCTCTCACTTCCCCAGACAAGCCAGCCACAGTCAGGACAGGCTGTGTATGAGCCATAGCCCTGTCTGATGTACCTGCCAGGTGTGGTGTGGTGTGAATGCGTCTCTTTCAAAACTCATCTGTCTGACATGTACTTCCCTGGTGGCTGGTAGCACTGGTGGACACAGGTACTATAGAGCCAGAGTCACTTGCCTGTACCACTAGAGTCTGTCCTGCCATTACATTCTTACAGGAAAGATTCAAGTCCAAAGCAAGAACCACTTAGGATAACTGTCATTTCCAGAAGATAAACCACGAGCAAAGACATCCTTTCTGGATGGGAAAAAAGCCTGTGTCTCCCTTTCTAGTGCAGGTAAGAATGGGCCACTCACACATGTTAAACAGTGCAACCCTTCAACTCTGCTTCAAGAATTCCAAAGCAAAGTGGGAAAAGGAGGTTAGTGGGAAAAGAGCACATACAAGTAGGAAATACAGGGGTAAATTCCACGAAGAGATCAAGGTTGATGTATATGTATGCTCAAGCAAGTCTAGTGTAAATCTGTTCTCTTGTAGTTACAGTCCTTTGTCTTCTTTTAAACAATAACCTCCTACTTGTTTTTCAAATGTGTGCAGACCTAAACTACTAGTTACTGTGAAAACAGCTGCTTAAGTGCAACTCCCTCCCAGTTTTCTGGTACTAAATTTATTGTAAGCTATATAAAAACCTCTAGCATCTTCAAGGTTATAATTTAGGAAAGTGAAAAAGACAAAAACATCCCTAAATGGTAGCATTCCAATCCAGAATCCCATCTGTCTTCTTAATCTGATTTTTGAGATTTTACTAAGTTTAAACTTTCTCTGAGCAATCCTTTCTGTGCCATCTGCTCTATGAACCCTACTGCCTCGCCTGAAATACAATTAACCTTAAGAAAACTATTTCTGCAGTTGTAACCCCTTCTTACACTCACGACTGCTCTTTACATTGCTGTGAACTCTCAGTTTGGGAATGATTTCCTTCAGAACTGCTATCATCATCGCTGTCTTCTAAAAGCACTGGTTTTAGGTGTTTTGGGGTTTTGTTCGTTTGTTTGTTGGGGGTTTTTTTAAGTCATTAACGTAATCAAGAAAATAAAATCCTGAGCAACCTGAGCAAAGGCAAACTGTCACATCCCAAATACTGGAATAAACAGAGAAAAGTTATGACACAGATTGGAAACCAAAGATCACAATCCTATTTAGATCCCAATCCTGCAATTTGGTTTCTGTGCACACACCCCTCTATCAGGCAGACTCCCACTGACGTCTGGTGGACAGATGATCTCTTTTGGGAACAGGCTGACACAGGCAGCTGCTATCACTTAGCTTTTCCTTTGGGGGTCCCTTATCCATGGACAATGACAGGATATTACCAAAGAAAGAGATATTTAAATGATCTAGGTTTTGATTAGAAAAAGAAAACTTCCTGCTCATTTAAAAAATGCCGTTATGAACTTTACGTAAAATTGTGTACTCTGCTCTGATTGAGTTTACTGGCAACATGCCTGGCTTCGAATCCTACATGCCAAATGGATAAGCTTTTCTTAACCTTTTGCCCATGTGTGAGGTCAATCCTCAGCCAAACAATAGGATTTTCATTTATCTAAAGGAAAACATTTTCCTAGAAAAAGGTGTGTTCCCCATGCTTTAGCCACAGATGCCAACGCTAGCATTTACATATCGAATCTTTCTAATGTGCTGCATCAAGAAAGCTCTACTGACAATCACACTTCAAAATATCAGCAGAGTAAGTTTGTATGAAGAAAAAGAAACGTGTATGTAACATCCCTCCAGAAGCACATAGACTCTGATCTTCATTGATGTTGTCAGCTGAAAGCAGGTTCTCAAGCAGCACCTCAAATAGCAAACTACGTATGCTTGAACAAGATTCACAGCAAAGATGATGACATCCTCTATTCAGAACTGGCTCTGGTGCTCATTACAGGAAAATCAGTAGAGCTACACAACCTTCCCAACCACCACAGATGGCCCAGGTTTCAGCTGGGGTGAGTGAGTGCCACTGATTTCCAGGGAAGCCAACCATGCAGACGGTGGGACACAGGACGTCTGCTCAGTGCCTGTTCGGCAGTTCTCCAGATGACACCATGGCTGCTGTAGTCCCTGGCATCAAGAAGAAAGTTCTTTACTGCACTGGTCAGAAATCCAGTAAGGACTACACAACACAGCTTGGTTCTCAGACTCAGATTCAGAAAGGATTTAGAAAGCAGAGGGGTTCAGAGAAGAGCCATATAAAAACCCAGGGGACAGGCAAGCAGCATTGGGACTTGCCATCTGAAGAACATGACCTCCTCTTCTTGCAAGAGAAGGCTGGATCACTGTGCATAACAACGAAACTGCAAAAGACCTAGTAAGCTGTGGACCTTTAGTCTTGCCAACAGGGACAGCCAACAGCTGTACACTGAACCTAAGCAAATTCAGGTGTCATTTCTTAGCAATAAGAAAGCAGCTTACTAGATAGTAGACTCACTCAGGCTGTGAGAAATTTTTTTTTTAATAGCTTTTAGTTCTAGGTGTTTAATTAAGGCTTACAATTAATGTTAAGAGTTAAGAGTATTAATGTTTGATTCTAGCACATTTATGAAGCCGGCCCAAGTGGTTGGTTGTGGAGCTTCTTTTTAGCACTGGAATATGAATTTGCTAAACACTTTTTACTTTAGAGATCAAGGGGAAGACTATCAGTAGGGTCCTCTGCACACTGAGTACTTGCAGTGTGATGACTATAATTAACTCCCACACCTCAGAAGTCAAGAAGGAACTTTCTTCCCCAAATGCACAATTGATTGATTTCTGAGTTTTTCTTTTATTCCTCCCTCTTGCTCTTCCTCAGAAACAGTAGAGATCTGATGCAACAAGAGCTGCATACTCCACTCTTGGCTGACACAGAGAAGCCCCTAAATGATACCTGATCAGAGCATTCTGCTCACCTCATCTCTGCGGACAAGCAGGATCCAGGACTGTGGAGGAGGCTACTCTTGGGTAGCACGTGAGGCTTTTTCCCCCTGCAGCTCAAGTTGATTCATCTGTATTTCTCATCTAACATTCCTTGCTGCTCCAAGCGCCTCAGGCATTACTGGCACTGTGGCTGGTTCCTCTAGTGCACAAGAATTTAATTTCCAGAGGATTGAAATAGTTTATCTTAACTAAAATAATTAGACTTAATCCTCAATATTCAAATAAAGCACAGTGGTCTGTGATATGAAGGACAGGCAGGTGCCCTACTTACCTCTGCAGGTTTAAAATCCATTGAACAAAGTGTTCATAAACTAAAACGATAAATACATTAATTTATCTCACAATGCATTATCTCCTAGGGATAATGCACACAAGTTTTAGTAAAATATCACAAAAAGAATTCTACTATATGAACTAGAGCAATTTATGCCACATGCAGTGAAAACCAGGCTACTATACAAGCCCTGTATTCAAAGGGGAGGGAGGGGCAGTAATGGGATAATAAAATAAAGACATTCAATATGCAGCTGTCCAACATGTAAAAGAAGATTTGCATATTCTGACCTGCTAGAGCCTAGAGCATTACCACCAAAATTAATTTCTTGGGAGAAAAGGTAGGAATTTGCTTTAATTAAAAAAAAAGGGAGCTATATGCATTATGCCCAGATGAGACTCCGATACCCTATTGTTAAGTGATTAAACAAGCATTTATAATTAACTTGAAACTCACACGGCTATGAAACTCATGAATAGCAATAGTTGCATTAACAGGTCTGCCTTTGATCTCTACAGGAACTGTGCATGACACAAACTAATTTGATTTCCAAACCTTGTCTCTTAGACATGGAATTAAATAAAATACTGTCATGGAGCGCAGATGGAAGTTGAGTTTCAAAGCTTTAGCTTGCCGCACACATAATGTATTCTTTACAAGACATGAAAAAGTAATCCCTCTTTTTTTTGTAATAGAGCTCTTTGAAACTCTGTTTGGGGATCAATATGGAATGAGAAGTTAATGCACTGATACTTTCTAGTTGCTCAGCATTAGAGTTCTCCACTGACTCAAGACCACAGCTGATTTTGTGACATCAGCTCTGAGGATAACACCACATCGAGCTCAGCCGCTGCGGAGCTCACAGGGGTTTTAAGCCAAATTTACATCTACTGCACCACCAGTCTAGTTTGGGGAAGGAAGGCTTGGATTTGCTTAGCCACAAAGGCACGTGTTACATTTTCTCTGAACAACTTTATCCTATCTATTAATAAAGTATGCATCTGATGAAAGCAATTCAAAGCAGATGTATCCTATGTTTAAGCAATCCAATGTATGTTCAGTGGGGCAGCAAGGAGACAAGCACTTTTTTTTGCTCATTTTCAAGCAGCTTTAATCTTAGGTTTAATCTCTAATTTCCAAAGCCTGTTGTGAAAGCAAAGCTAGATATCACTTTGGAAGAAGGTATTTTTACTTGAGTTGTTTGTTTTTAAACAAAGCAGTGTAACAATTCAAACAAACCCATCTCAAGTGCCTCTCTACATTCCCATTGCAGCCTGCAGTGCAAACTCCCACTTTCATCTCAGTGCTCCACTGACGTAAGTTCATGCACATACAGAGGCAAACTACTGCACTAAAATTTTATCTAGGCACTTGCACGTTCCCTTTCTTCAAATAACTCGACAGTTGATATAATTGCTTCATTCCTTGCAGAAGTTATCCCCAGCTGGAAGACAGGAAAATTAAATCATAGGTGAAGCTACACATGGTAACCATCTCACTCCTCCAACCCAGCTAGTCTGAGCAGAGAGCTCTGCAGAGTGATGAGGAGTGCAGCACTACTGTTCAGCTACCCCACAGCAAAACCAGGAGCATACCTTCCCACCCCCACCTCTGTGGCCTGGCTCTGAACTCTTGCTCCTTCCTTTGGGCTATCCCACTTCTCCTTGGACTTGCTGCTGTGTTGGTTGCATTCACTAACACAGCACTGCACCAGCGTAACAAACCAAGTGGCTCAGTGCCATGTTACCAGCCTGAACTGCTGAAGCAATGCAGCCCCACATGCCAAAATCAGCAGAACAGGCAGGTGTGGGGGTGGAGAGTGGTGGCCAAGTGCAACACTGGCAGAGGAAAAGAAGGAATTTAGGACCACCCCTGCTGGTTCATGGGCAATTCAGCTCTGTTGCATCCCTACGGTCACTTTGAAAGGGTGACGGTCCATCTCCTGACCTAGGCAAGCTTAAGGTCAGTATTCAGCATGTACAGTTGCAGTAAACCTTTATTCTGCATTTATCCCAAATCCCATACCGATTCTTCAATAATGTCCCAACCTCTACTGCTGCATACTGGCACCACAGCCCTAAAATCTCCTGGCTCCATCACGACAGGATGCTGGTGACAATGCCAGGAAAGGGCTGGCAGCAAGGACATTTGCACAGGCATTACACAGTGTTTCCAACTGCTCCTGAACACCCAAAAACCTCTACAGTCAGTTGGTATCTGTGACTGGGTGGATGGAGGAGGTTACTGTTGTTTCCTCCCAACCCGAAAAAGCTTCCTTTTATTAACATCTCTACATGCCACTTCCTGTGACTTCTGTCACAATAGCAACAGGATTAAATGCCACCCAACTTGTCTACATTGAAATTTTCCTATCCTCCAAAAATATTTATTTCCAAGTTTTTGAGATTTTTCTGTTTAAAACAGTATTTCTATTTCCTCATCTGGAATAGCTTAAAAATTTAATTAACCTGTGATCTAGGTCTTCCTCGAGATAGTGAATAAAAACTTCAAATAAAATAGGACCCATTACAGTTCCCTTCATGCTAATACTGTAAAGCAACCCCAGCTTAATACATGGCCATTTATCATGACACGTTGTTTTCTCTTTCATCCAATCTCAGTCAAATAGAAGCAGCCTTCTGATCCAAGTCAATTAATTTTTCAATTAATATTTTTTGCACCAGGCTGCTGTACTGTCTATACTTCAGCTACGATGACTGCATATATATGCAGAGCATACATAACTGACTCAGCAACCAAAACTTGTGTCAGTTTAAATTACCATAATAGCCATGGTGATCTTAATTCTTGGCAGGGGATTAATTTTTAGAGCCATTATGATTTCATGAGAAAAAAAATTCTAATCAGATTAGAACTCTGAACTTTGAAAAATTATTTTCTATTCCCCTACACAGGAAGTCAATTATGTAAATCAGAAGTTATTGGCTCTTCCACAAAATCATAATGGAAAGGTACAGTTACACTTGCAACATTCATCTTTCTTAGACTCATTGTGTATAAAAACCACAATGTGACAATGAGGGTTTGACATGCTGCTCACACACCTTATCTTGCTTTCCAAGATGGGAAGAGCACTGGAGAACACCTTTGTATTTCTTGGTCACCTTGCAGCTCTGATTCCCAGAGCTGCTTATCACAGTCCCATGACTACCACTGTAGCTAAAAATGAAGTTCTGGAGGTCCACGAACCAGGCTTTGGGAATGGGTGAAAGTAACTTGGGAGTAGCATGTTTGCTTAGGTAGTATGTATAATTGCCTATCTCAGGGGGGTGTCTGAAAGGGATGACACTCTGCTGAAGGACTCCTGGGGTTTACAAATCAAAATGCTAAAAACCAATGAATCACAGCTGATCAAATAGATCAGTGAATGATCTGTTCTATTTAGAGATCAATCTTGATGTAAAATACTGTGACTGGCCAGAAAATGGCAGAGGAAGGCTGAGAGGAGATGGGCAAAGGCTATGTGCCCTGAAGCTAAGGGAATAATGCAGGGTGGGACTGACCACAGCTGCTGCAAACAGGGCTAACTGTATCTCAACACAAATGGCACCCGAGGGTCGCCTTTGTGTTAGATGAACAGCTATGTCATTTGAGTGAATCAACTGACTACACCACAGCTGAGTGGATCAAATCTTTCTCCAAGTTCATTAAAAAAGTGAGAATGTCTCCCAAACTAGCACAGGGAAGGCATATATACATGGCTCAGACCAGGAAAGCACGTAACAACTGAACAATTAGCAACATAAATAAATAAAATCAAAGATAGCTGTGTGCTGGTTTCAACCAGTGTATTCCTCCTCAGCAGCTGGTGATGGCCAGCATCACGATGGTGAGCATATTATAGAGACCAAGAACTTGTACCACATACTGTGTAGTGATTGTTATTGTTGTTAATGTATTTCATATTAACAAAGTACAAATTACATTGGCATTGTGATTTTGGTATAATTTTTATCATTTTGCCAAATCAAAAATCCCACGTAATGTTAAATATATCTTCAAATAACTAAACTTGATATTACACATATGGCCTACCTAAAGGAGTCCAGACAGAGCATACATGCTTCTGGAAAATGCCCATATTTATTTACTAGTTTGTCCATTTGACAACATCAATGAGTTACTGCTTTTACTCTGGCATAAGCTCATTCTACATGTTTATAGCTGAAAACAGCACTCTGCTCAAGCTCTTTCCTTCAGCACAGAAGCCCTCCAATTCTTTCATTTCACCTCCTCTGTTTCTTATACTTGTGCTACAAAACACACATCTGTTTAAAAGTAACACTACCACACAGGGCTGCTGGTTTTCAGTTTGACAAATAAGGCCACTTTCCCATTTACAAGCAGATACATAGAACTGAAAACATTCCAGCAGCACGCTCTGCTTCCTTGGCACAGACAGCAACATGAATATTTTGTAGGCTACTTAGTCTATGCATTAAGCAAGCATTATGAAGTATTATTATACTGGTTTAAACAAACAGCTGTATGCTTGGAAAGTGATCTACTGTGTGCAAACAATGCTTCTAGGAGAAGCAGGAGGAAGGCCTTTCTAAATACCCAAATCATACAGAGGCTAAACTTACACAGAAGCTGCATTAACAGGATGTGTTGCAGGAATTTGCTGGGATGCAAATGAAAAAGGAGATATATGAGACCAATAATCAACTTCTAAAAGGGCAAAGTATGCTCTACTATACATTGTGCCCAGAATAAATATAATATTAGTACCTGGGGACATGGTTTTGTGATGAACATGGCAGTGCTTGGTTAATGATTGGACTTGATGATCTTAAGAGATCTTTTCCAACCTTAGAAATTCTATAATTAGCGGATAAAAGGTTCACATATGTACGTACACACACGTATGCTAAGTTAAACTGAAAACACAAGGCGCAGCTAATCAAACTAAAAATTACAGCATTTACTTAAAAATTTCCTGGACAGTACCAGTCCACATCACTTTCCTGAAACCCATTCAAAAACCAAGTTTACAGATACTTTCCTGAAGTTAAGAAAATGTGTAGTTCACGCAGGGATATCTCCCCTTTGTTCATTTGTAATTTATTCTGTTCTCACACTCACAAAAGAATCACTAAGAAAAATTACAGTATTCAGCAGTTAATCATTACTTTAAAGGAACCAGTCTAATAAATTTAAAACATATTCTACCATATTTAGTCATAAATACAATTCCAGTGAGTATTACAGGAGTGTTAAGCTTCTTGTAAACATGTAAAATAGAGATACAAATTCCTCATCTTTCCTTCTTGAATTTAATGGTTGTAGGAAATCTATAAATACCAATTTTTATCAACATATTCAGTATCACTTCATGCTTTGTATTATTTTGACATTCACTTCTATAAATTACGATAAATTTAAAGTTCACATAATTTCAACATGACCTGAGATTTGGGAAATTAGTATTTCACAACACAAAAGTAAGGTATTCTTTCTGCTTTGCTGAGCATATGTTCTAAGTCAAAATTGCTCTTTACATTTTTGGCCCCCTTCACACTAAGATTCTGGAAAAAAACCCCAACCCACACAACTCAAAGGATGTGTGTGTGTGTGTGTGTGTGTATACACTCATCATCTGCAGCACGCAGTTATACAGGAAGGCTGATTTATTTATTTCAACAACAGGTCTAACAACCCAAGTGGTCAGTTGTTCTCTTGAGGCTGCAAAATTACTTAAGGGAAGAGGGGAAAAGGACAGTAGATTGCTATTACTGCTCAAAGCCAGTCTGAATTCCCAGCTAGCCTTGTGCTACCATAACAGCATGACAGAGATCTCCAGCCATCACCTGGCCAAGCACAATATGCACCCCTTTAAAGAGCATAGGAAGTGGAGAGGTTAGGAAACCCTGCAGCACCCATCCTGTAGGAACCAGGGGTCTGCTGCAAGGATGCCAACAACCAGTTCAGTTGCCTTAGATGTTTATAAAGAAAAAAGGACTTCGCATCCACTGCTCTAGTACAGGATCAGCAACAAACACCGCAACAAAATAGTGACAGTTCTGATTCTATGTAGTTACAATAAAATTCTACAGACACATTAACATCCTGTACCCATATACATGTGGATGCAATATAGGAGAAACAAAGCAATTAAAAATCCAATCGTCTTAAATGGCAACTTAAAACAGCTTATCTGCAGGCTCAAGTTTCTCCCAGAAATGGCAGAGTTACTCTAATGCTAACATGCTCAAGGTGAACAAGATGGATTTTCACTTCAGCTTTGGAGCATTCAATCAGATACTCCCATCTGAGTGGGTAGTTAAGTAAAGAAAAATTGAAGAAAGTAAGAATTATTACCAGCTAATGTGAATGAAACAACTTTTAATATTTTCACTTTAAGTTCATCTTTCTAGCCATTAAATGATTATTAAAATTAAGCTGAAATTATTTGGTAGTTACATTCCCATGGAGCCCAAAATGCTTGGGGTCTCAAATAGCACGTAACAGCAAGATAATAATTCGGCTAAGTACAGTGACTCATAGTGTATAGCTACTCCTTTAAAACATGATGATCTTATGTTAGCTGCAATACCAAAGCCAGGCAAAATACATTTCATATTCTTTTCAATGGGTATGCTTACATATAAAACACGGCTGCCTACTTTGGAGTTTGGTTTAGAAACTAATTTTTGTTATTGCCATGTTAAAACTGCAGTGAAGTGGGTGGAATTTCTTAAAATCTCTTTTTAACTAGGAACCTCAGCCAAAATGTTTTTGAGAGCCACTGCTCCAATTCCCTTGGTAGAAAGGACTCTTAGAAAATCAAATAGGTAACTATGAAACAGAATGGGTGAGATTTCATGATACACTTAGGGATGCAGTGCTAAATTCGCTGTCAACACAGTGGTAGAAGCAGATGGCTCGGCAGGCCGTAAGTTACTTTTGCACCATGCCTATCCTTTTCCACAAATTAGAGGGGTTTCCTGGCAAAGTGCCCTGGGGACTGCCTGTTACGCTCGCAGTAACAAAGCCTGGACTCTGAAGATGTGGCCTTCACCTTGACAATTCTCCCATTTCTGCTTCCCAGGCTACATCACATGCAGAAAGGGTCTGTGAAAGGCAGCTGCACTCCAAGCCAGGAGTCCTCTGGCAGGCAGAGCCATTGCACAGCATCTTCCCCAGCCTAGGTCCCTGGAGCAGCATAAGCCTGAGGGTCTCACCCAGGAATCCTGGTCTGGGCTACTTTCTGCTCTTGTGCTAAAGACTCATATGGCTTAAAAACGGCCACCTCTTTGGCCTGGTGACCTACTGCTGAAATAACTTGGATAAGGTGATATATTTAGACCCTCAGCTATTAATTTTCAGAACTGCTTGTGAAACGCCTTTTATTTAGGTACCTTTGTCCTAGCATTTTCATGCTCCAAGACTCCATCACTTACTGATACACATTTTTTTAAAAGGAAACAGAGAAAGCTCTGCTAAATGCAATTAATTGTAATAACCTGAAATAAACTGATTTACACTGGAGCAGTATGTCTTGTTTAAACTTCCATTTTATTTAAGTAGGAGTGGTAGCAAATACATTTAAGCAGCAGACCTGCCACAGTTTAAAAAACAAAACAACAAAACACACATACATTACTTTGGCTCTCTCTGCAACAGTTTAGGTCAAACCATTCCAAGTTTCACATGAGACTATACTAACATGCAGAGAAAAACAGGCTTCAGAAGTTAATTCTACAAAATGTACAGAAATTTGAAATTACTTTTTAAAATAACAGTTTTCATTTTTCAACAGCTTCATTGCAACCCTTGCTACTTCTCCCCCCCAAAAGTGTCCTTCTGAAAATATGCATCCTTTTTAGATCACTTGCAGTGACAGCAGGCACACTGATTCCAGCAACTGTAGCAGCTCAGCTGTAAAGTTACCAAACCTTTTTGCCAAATCAACCAAACCCAGAGTTACAAGCAGCCCTAAAGCATGTAGCAAAATATGCTGAATATCTGAAACATGGTATGATCATGAAGGTCAGAGCAGCGAGTAGGCTCCTTGGTATAGCAGAGTTCTGGAGCTCCTTCCTCCAGGGTGAGGATGCAGGCTCCAGCAGACTCACACAAAACCAGCATCTTCTGTCATTTTGTGTGGGCAGCCCCACTTGCTCTTGCCTATCACTCAACTGCAGCAGTTAACAGATGGGACCTGACCTACTCCATTTTGAAGAAAGCAATCACCGGCCAGTCTGTTTTGGTTTTTCCCCTCCCGTGGCAGTTTTTTTTCAGGCTACAGACAAGGCCCTTGAACCTATAGATTATATCAAGAGTCACAAATGACACCTGAAAAAGAGAAAGTCATGAGGCTCACCAGTGTTATATGGCCATTTTTACTGCTACTAGATTTTTAAATATATTTTAAATAGGATCCATAAAAGCAAAAAGATTAATAACTACCGGTGAATGATGAAGGAAGTCTATTAAAGATGGCAGTGGGCTTGCTTCTTGGTTTAGGGTTCTTAAGAAAGAGTCACAGACTCTATTTAGGAAAAGGAGCTCTGAACTCAGAAAGAAAAATTGTACAATAACAGAGTGAAAATGTAATGAAGATAGGGCAGCATCTAGCTTTTGTATGAGTTAAATGAAAGCCTGTAGATAAATTTATTCTAACAGTTCTGTAACTTGCAGAGAATCAACAAAATATTTCATGTTCAGTGGGACTTTCACCTCTTATTAGATAAAAAAAGATGAGCAAATGTATCCTTGTGAAAGGAAAGGCCTTTGGGCTGAGCTGGGAAGAGCAGTAAACGGACCTTAACATGAGCTAGCACACAGCTAACACAGCTGGGAGCCCCGCTGGTTACCTGCCATGTCTGCCAGCTTGGGTAAAATGGGAGGGGATAGGAAGACGAGAAGAGGCGGACAATCTCCATTCACTGCAACAGGGAAACGAGAGTGAGGACAGATGCTTACAGGAAAGTCACAGGTCCACAGATGTTGTCCCTCCATCTTCCTGGAGTTTAAAAAAAACCCCATAAATGGATTTTTCTCCCTGAATACTGGACTCTTCTTCCTTTTTAAGTCCTTATCACATTCCAGTAATTCCTGTCAGCTCTAGACTGACTGTTGCTATTTGCTCTTACTTGGACTGGCCTTAAAACTGATCCAAAAGTATTCAGAGAAGCAAGGTACAGAGAAAACTTTTCCTTGGTGCAGCAGTGAAAGACTAACACCTACATGATGCCACAGGCCCTGCTCGCTAATACAGCCGTCGCTCCACTTCCCTTAGGTGCCAAGGTCTCTGGGATGAAGGTGTAAGGCAGCAGGGGCAGCGCACAGCTGTGTTCCCCGCCGACAGCCAGGGGCTCTGCTGGGGAAGCTGCCCCATCCCCCACAGCCTTGGGTGTACACACTTCACTGACATCATCCAAGGTTCACTCCCCTTCCAGCACATCCACCCTAGATACTGACAACATCTGCTTTGGGCCAGAATACCCTAGCCTTTTGACTCCAGACTCCCATTTCTCCTTTCTCTTTGGGATCATTTGCTAGTTTTATTTATCACAGCAGCTGGATGCTCAAATTTAAGATCCTCCGATACATGTGGGCTTTGTATATGCAAAGTATCATCTCCCCCTGTGTATGCGGGTGTTGGGCGGGGGAAGGGAGGAAAAAGAGAAGTTGTGTATTTCAAGCCGCTCACTTTGATTTTGCGGAGTAAGTACATCACTGCTGCGCGCTGAGACACTTCGGTGCAAGGGCTGTACGCAGCCATCACAGAGCCAGGTCACAGAACCAGGGCAGCTCCACTCCAGCACCAGCATATGGATCACTTCTGTCTCTTCCCTCACACAGATACCACCCTCAGCCCACCACCTCAGGGCTGTCAGCCAGCTGGCAAGGAACTGAGGTGGGGAGGGGAGACCAAAGAATCACAGACTCCGCTTTCTCCTGTCACAGCAGTCAAGACAAGCTAAGAGATACAAACTCTTGCCTAGCCATACGTTGTGCTGTGATGCGGCTCAGGGGCTTGCAGGATTATTACACCCATCCCCTTAGAGGCACAGAGGAACTCACACCAGCACTGAATTCACACCCTACAAGCATCAAAACCAGCAGCAGGGTATTGGGGGCAGGGGAAGGAATATCGAACAGCATGCCCCGAAACCACCCAAGCTGTGCAAAACAGCAACTCTGGTCTTGTGCTATGGGATCCAGGGAAACACCTTGGCTCCGGGACTTGTACGCACTCCTTCAACAGAGCCCAGACCCGTGCTGGGAGGACACCTAGGAGTATGCCATCCCTCTGAATTTTGCAGCTTGTTTTGCACAAGATGATTTTTGAAATGGCTGGGTCCCACCCTACCCAGAACTGCAAAGCACAGGGTGAACCCCTTCTCCTTTGGCATAGCTTGCATGACAGCACTCAGCATCTGGGACACTTGCAAGATAAAACCAGAGCAAGCTGCAATCAGAAAGGCATCTAACACTAGCATGGCTCTTGCAAACACTTAAGCAAACCATAGTAGCAACATAAGTGCTAGAAGACAATCTGCACATTGCTTTATGGGGAAAAAAAAAAGAAAAAAAAAAGTTGAATGGAAAAGATTTGTCACTCAGGAGAGATGAACGGTGGTGTAGGACATCTATACACATCAGCAAACAGATACAAAGCAATACCTAAAAATATCCAAAGGGAAAACTAGTAAAACAGTATGCTTAAATGCAAAATGTGTGTCATAGCTGCTTTTTATATCCTTCGTTGCCTCCAAAAATCTTTGTGGGTTCCTCTGAAGTTAAATGTCTACAGATTATTTTAATTTTTTTAAATCAGTTTAATTATGTTCCTTGTGGACAGTAAAATATTTGCTAGCTTTTACACAAGAAGTTTCCAATAGTTTTATTTGGAACGCTCACTGGTGTTGCAACAGACAGCTGTAGGACTCTCACTTGCACATTCAGCTACTTCAGAAACCACAAGCTTTAGCAAGTCCAGAAAACTAAGTTTTCTTCAGTAGTGTATACAGAGCAGTCTGTATACACCTCCATGATTCCAAAGGCTGTAAGGATTCAGGTTCCTGTGACATCAGCATACCTTGGAGAAAACATCAAGCAACATTTGGAGAGTAGGTTTAGGCTATTTTTGAATGCTCTGCCTTTATACATCTAACAAACTAGTAGTAAATTGTTCAAATAATTGTTAGTACAGGAAGAAAATAGTTAGTTCTTAACACTAAGACAATTTTACTATGAAGTACCTGAGACCATACAGAAAATAAAGAGGGTTTACCAGGTGGCTGTTTGGTTCTATAGCCTACACATGTCCAGCTAACAGACCACCATAAATGAGCACCCAGAAAAGCAAATTTTTAAGGTTCAAGCACATGGACAACACCTCCAAGGCCAACAGCACCAGAAGTGTGAATAGCATTATGTATAATATCTATCTTCTATAGACTCATAAGCTTCCTTTGCAGTATTTTGGCTTTTACTATACTGGGATTTTTGAGAGATTAACAACTGCCATTGGTGAGGATAGCTTATTAATAAACAGAGATTAATTCAAGTTTTATACACTACAATAAGAAGATTTAATCAACCTGTGTTTTTAAACAGAACGCACACAATAAATTCATAGTTTACCAAAGAACTTCAAAACCCACAAAAAGCAGGTATTTAAAATTATTCTTACTTACGTCTGGTTTGAAAAATTCTACAATAATTTCTTCACAGGAATTGATCTTTAAAAAATAGTAAGAAAAAAAACCTAAATCATCTGATGTGTATGAAACTTGATTCCAAGAATACCACTTTCATAATAGTTTTAACGTAGTAAAATGGGCCGTGAAGTTCACCAAGTGACCAGACCTCTCCCATTTTCAGCCTGGGTCCTGCCTAGACTTGGAAACAGATGCACGTGGGAAGGCTAAAGTTTTGTAAGGAAGAAAGGATGACAAGCACTCCTAGAGTCTGAAGGACTATAGTCAGACATGGGAAAAGTTCCTCTGTTCTCAGCACTCCATATGCCAAGGAAAGTGGCATGTCTAGCCAAAGTGCTCTTTCCCACATTGCTCCCCTCCAGGAAAGTGGGACAAAGATGCTACAGGAAATTGATGTTTGTATTAACTTCTTTTTTTTTTGTTTGTTTTGTTTGGGGGTGGGTTTTTTGCTGTTTTTTAAAGATAGAAATTGCTAAGAGCTTGATATTTTGTGACCTGAGTGGTGACCACCTAGAAGTATTTCTTCATTGTGCTGAAGGGAAGACTGACTGCCTGGCAAGTATGTTCACAATGCCTCTTTATTCAAAACTAGCTCAAGAAGGCTCACAAAGGGGTGAGTGGGCTGACGATGACAACCTCTTTGCAAGAACAAGCAGGAATCTGGTGACGCACTAATCGCTGCCTTGTTTTTTGCACTGCAGAACCCCTTGTGTGCCTGTTTCAGAAGCCAACTCTCACCCTGCTTTGCTGCCACAGCAACACAGAAACCATCATGTAGGAGTGCTGAAAACAGATTTCCTTGTATTACTGAAACCAAGAGATCCAGCAGTAGACAAGGAACCAAGCACCACTCTTCTACCATTTTGTGGACTCATCACACTCGAGTCTCAGAGACAAAGCACAATTTGAGGCTCTTCCCTTATCTCAGTCTTAAAACAAACACATGCACACACACTCCTGACTTTTCTTGTTCTTTGAGGAGATGACTGTTTTCTCAGCCCGGCCTTAGGCTGACTCGAAGATGTACAAACTTACACAGCATCTCAGTGGAAAACAAAGACTGTTATTGGGGTTTGGGCTTGCTTTGCAAAGATGCTGCTGCCTCTTTTCAATTTACAGAAAAAAAACCCCACAGTGAAGGAGAAAGAAAGGCTGTGCAGATCACTGAGGCATCTAATTACACTTTGCTTTTTTAACTTCAGGTAGATTTGCAGCTTTTTGACAAGTCTATAATGATACAGTTTTTCATTTTGCATTATAAACGTTAACAGTCAATACCCCGACAGCTACTGAAACAGATAATAGGTTGCTGAAATTCTGTAATGTAGAAAATTCAATCTGTGGGTGGTGTTTTAAAAGTCGCAGTTCCCCTCCTGTGCTCATAGGGAGGGGAAGGTAACAGCAGAACACTCACTAAAAGCCCACTGCTTTTGTCACACTCTATGCCACAGACCAAGCATAACTTGGCCACCACACGAATGCAACACATTTTACTAGTATACACCCTCATATAGTTTACAATTATTAGTGATACTACCACGTGGCCTATCTTAAAATTCTATTTTTACACAGGAGAAGGAAAGAATGTTTAAGATGAGATGTTTATTAAAAAGGAAACAATTAAATGGGAAGTTTCTAATTTCCTTCCACAAAGCTAGAACTGAAACATCTGAAAATGAGAGTAATCACTTAATTTCACTGCCTCAGTGTATTCTCTTACTTGGGTGACTATCTTCCTACAAAACTTTGTGGGTTTTATGCATTACACTTCTTATGCATTCCCTCTTTAATAGAAGTACTGGTTCAGAGGCATAAAGGAGAGTGAGGACTAACTTCCTTGCAGTTAAATGAAGAAATCATAGTTTTCACTTCACATGGGGTTTGCTTCAGGGCTGGAATAATCCATCATATGGTATTAATACCAAGCTAAGAAACCCAACCAGAAAGGCCTTAATCATACTACAGTTGTAGATGAACTTTAGTTCAGCCCCATTCAATTTGGTAGTTGTTTAATTCTATGGCAAGCAAAAACCTACTCTACCTGATATTTTGAGGACTAGCAAATTCCAGTTGTAACTCAAAATCAGGAATATTTATTTATCACCATACGAACATAATATGTTTAAGAACTGAAATATGTCAGAACAGATGCAATAATGTGGTGTGGCTGCTAGAATCATCATCTATGCACAGCATGTCCACTGATAAAAAATTACCTTGATGCAAAATCTTAGTGACAGAGACAGAAGCAGAACTCTGTGAAGAGTCTCCTTTCCCCCTGGCCAAACAGACACCACATCCTGGTGGCGGCTGTCAGACAGTGCTGGGAGCAGGATGATTGTACCACAATGGCCTTGGTGACCTCCGGGTCTACTGAGGTCATTCCCCATGACTGGAACTCCTCAGGGGCTCTGCAGATTCCACCACCACAAGAAAGCAACAGGACTGCTCCAAGCAGGACTGCTACTCCCTGGCATTTGACTTGCTTTTCAGATCTTTCATCTTACTTTGACTTCTTTTCTTTATGGATCAAAAGTGCTGCAATTATCAGACCAAGCTCCAAGAATGTAAAAGTCCTGCACTGAGAGACATAATGAGGGATTTTATATCATCTATTTTATGTTGCCAGAAGCATTCAAACCCAACACCTTCAGGGAAGGTCAGTATTTCTCCAGTGACAATGCAGAACACAGCATGCTTATTTTAGTACTTCTATTTGCAAGCAAGTTATACACCCATACAGTTTAAAATCGAGATGGAAAAACATTACATATACCTACATGAAGATTTATGCAAAAAAGTCACAAGGCAATTGGAAAAAAGTTTATGGTCAAACTGTGTCTCCAAGGATACTTGAAAAGCAAAGGGAAAAGGAGACTGATGGAGCAGCATTCCCTTTAGTTTATTAAGTTCAGATGTATTCATTTATTTAACAGATGTCAAAGACAACAAATCATTATTTGTCAGTTTAGAGCCATTTCACAAAGCCATCTTTAAAACTCAGTGGTATTATCTCTTTGCTTTCTGAACACTACAAAGCTGCTAAAAATGTACTTAATCAGCCTGCCATCAATATTGATACCACTATGAAGGTGAAAAAAATGCATTAAACTCTCATAGTTTTCTAGCAAATTATCCAAGGCAATTGGATAATTGAGCAATATTACAGTTTTCAAATGTTTCAAAATTCCAGCTTTCCTGGAATCTCCATTAAGTCAATCCACAAACACACTGGTAACAAAAACAACTGCCTACAAAATTAAGATTCCTGCATTTGGTATGTTCACCTCACCTTTTAATTACACCTAAAAATGAAGAGGGTTGAGATTTTAGTTGAGATGTCCCATATATTGCAACCATGTGGTTTTCTGCCCACTGTTCACTGTGTTTCAAAGAGAGAGTGGATGCTGTACAATTTTATATAGCAAGAAACACAGCTCATTCAAATTGTGCTGCAGTAAGTTATCTTATTCTAAACTATGCTGGAAGAGAGAGCTTGCTGAAAGATGTACTTTATGAAAACACAGTGGAAGAGTTCTATGGAAAAGACAGAACACTAAAGCAGCCTGGAAACTGGTTTAAAAAGCAATTTGTTTTTTCTCCATAGTTAACAGAAAACATCTTCATCAAGCCACTTTTGAAAATCAACTGGATTCCATTTCTCCTTTCAGTGCTTTCCTTCCTGATGCCTCCTAATGACTGTTTGCACCTCAATTTCCTTTGACATTTAACGTACACATTAAATGCTAGTTGAAGGTGAAAGTATCTTACTTAATAGTTCCTATATATAAATATAATGGATATATCACCTGAATTACAGCCAATTCCCCTCCAAAACAACAACCAAAAAAGCCCAACCACAAGCAGAAGCCAGAGCTGTAACAGTGCATTAATTTACCACAGCGTCATAAACAAAGGATAGTAGTGGGCAAGCTTTCAAAATACAAATTCTTTTACTGTGAGAGTCCTCCTGTTTTCAATCTGTTACAGCTAAATGCCCATGCTCATTAAAAGCATGCTTTGCACAAACAGGACTTAAAGAGCAATGAAATGTTTACTTTCAAGTAAAAATGTGGTTGCTCACAAGTCAACATGATACAAGAAAGCAAGAAGGGAATGTGATGATGCAAAATCAGCATCACTTACCTGCCAAGAGTAATATAAATCAAACAAACCCACATTGCTCCACTGTATTTTTTCCAATACTACCTATAATCTTTCACTTTTAGCCAACTTAAATTGGCTTAGATGACTCCCATAGTTTTTGTGTCCTTAAGGTTGTTAGTCAATTTAAGCATCGGAGTAAATGACCAAAATGTTGGTAATCCATAATTTTGGTAAGTATTTAGGAAAGTTATTCGATGCATGCCTTCAATTAGACCTCCTTGATGAGTGGAGTGTAGTTTACTAACTACATTAGTCTGCATTTCTAAAATACACAGTACACACAACTTCAGACAGCCTACGCATGGAAAACAGAAGGAGAAAAAACTACATGAGTGAAGAAAGAGTAAATTTAAATCTTCAGAAAATGTCCTCAATTAACTGCATGAACATTTGACTGAAGGGATGTTTTTTCCTGAATATACAACATGTAAGAATACTACAGCCCTCAACCCTTACCCCCATCTGACTTTGTGCCTTGGGCTGGGGAAGGGGACAAAAAGAACAAATGTACACAGTTTTCTTCTGAGGACAAAAAGCTCCTCTGGCACACACCACTGGAAAACAGCACTGATGCAATTATCACATGGAAGCAAAGCACACAGAATTTCTAAGTGTAATTTGATTGCTTTCCCATTTTTTAAAATCACTTTTTTTTCTTCAAGACACTAATTTTGGTTAAGTACAAACCTAACTGGCATTGTAAGAATGTTAACTTCTAATGGTCAGAACTTCATACTTGGCTGTACCAGAACTGTTCTGAGCTCCTTTAGCAATAGCACACAGACACCACTCATTTTGTGACTCTAGATTAGGCAACACACCCCACAGAAAGGATAACACCAAAGAAGTTAACCGTTAAGGGGGTCCTTTTCTCTAAAGGAAGCTTGGTTAGAAAGATCTGGAGGGTCTGCAGCTTTATCCATTAAGTATCTCTCTTGCTCTGTAACTTTATCAGTGCTATTGGAATATGACTATACTGTCTGGATAGGAGGGAAAAAACTCCACTAGGAATGTTAATATTTATGGACACTTGAAGTAAAGTAATTTATATTTTTAGTAGCCTCATGATCATGTGTAACAATTCTTCAACTTTACAGAAAGTAACGCTACAAGGAAAGGTCTCCATCTTGGATTCAGGAATGCTGGTTATTACTTTTTCCAAGCCTTGGCTTGCTGCTAAAAAGAGCGAATGTGAGCATATGTGTGTGTACGAGAGGAAAGGAGGGAAACCTGCTATAAATACTGATGCATGATGACCTTCAAAAAGTACCAGATGAGATTCCAACTTGGTCTAAAAAGCTACTTCATTTTTTCCCAAGAGAAAGATATATTTCCTCTCTCTTCTTATGCCCAACTATCAGCTTTTTGCCCTCCTACATCTTAGCAATATCATGTACATAAAAAAAACCAGCAAAAAGTCAAGCTCTTCTTTGGTTTTACTCAATTTGCTGCTTCCCGGGTGCTGATTGTACCCATAGTCCTCAGGTGTCTACTGTACAGATTTACCTCCTGTGGTAAGTCATGATAGTTGCTTTACTGTCTTTAAATATCAACTTTTCCATAATCCACACATCCTAATAATCTTGCCAGGGAATAGATCTGCTGCAGGTTGGAAAGAGCACAAAATGAACACAGTTGCTGGTATAAAAAGACAACCAGACACCACAGTTCCAGTGAGACAGAGGAAGGTTGTAGCCTCTTGGGCCATAAGAATTTTGAAAAGGGCTTTTTCTCAAGATAAGAAAACTATCTAATCAGAAAACTACCCCAGGCAGTTCTAGGAATGTCTGAAATCAAATTCAGTGTAAGCCACTGTCAAGCATGGTTAAGTTGTATCTTGACAGCAAACGCAACATCCACAATGGAGCATGGATTGCCGTCAACCTCCTCAACTAACCACTTAAAATCAGAGAGTCTCTTACTGGCCAGTCATTTTATATGTGTTGAGACATCAACAACGATGATGCAAAATATAAAAGTGAACCAACTCCACTACTGAATGAACTTTTGAAAAATAGGACTGTATTATCCTCAATAAACAAACATATCCCAATTATTCCCCTACTACAACGCAGGGTACAGTGTCCTTTAACTGACAACAAGCGAGGCAGAGAATTGACTAACCCATTGATTTCTGTTTCTGTGTTTGAGATGGGTTTTAGCCACACAAATTTAGGGTTATTCGGAGCCAGAGGGTAGGTACAGTGCACCTGATAGATCCTCTGTGACAGGACTCAGTCAGTGCTTTGACTAAAACCAAGTATCAACACTGGGAAATGAGGCTGAACCACTAAAATGTGCCTTCAGGCAGTTTGGGTGGTTTTTTTTAATGGCAGCTGCAAATATTACTTTACAGATCAGAGACTCCTGAATGATGTATATGGGCTGAACTCAAACCAGTGATCCTATAAACTGCATTATCCTTTGCTGGGTTCTGCAATTTACTAGTGTGACTACTGAAATAATTAAACCTATTCACCTGATTAAACCATTATATTGACATTCCCAAAGGCCATACACCCTTTTACTTTCAGACACAGCTTAATCTACACTCAGCCTCAAAATAGACAATTATTCTGTGGTTTGGATTAAGTTAATCAGACTTTAAACTAACAGATATATTTTTAAAAAATTAAAGAATGAAAATAGGATTTGCCACACCAGATCAGGCCACTACTGTATCTAATGTGGTATTCGCCTTCGGCATTGGCTCAGTACTGTGGACTATGACAAGAAAGTGACAAAGTCAGTCTAATTAAAAAAAAAAAAAGTTACATTACATGCATATATGAAAGTAAAAGAATAAAGGATAGGGCAAAGTCTCTTGTCTTACATAAAATCATGTAATACATCATGCATTTGTCCAAGAGTTAATTCATTGTTCAAGGTTATAACTCTGCAAGCAGCCAAGGAACAATTAAGAACAATATCAAAGTATTCTCACAAGCACTACAAGTGAGAGCAAATTTAGAAATACAACAGATAATGGTATGATGACAGATGGGGCTCCGTCTGTCAAGCACTTATATTTGATAAAGTAATTTCAAAAGAACTAATGGAGATGAAAATTTTCCAGTGGGTGCAAGAAGAGACACTCTTCAGATGTGGTTCCAGAAGAGACTTATCTTGGTTACAGTTGCACTTAAATACATATTTATATATATGGGCTGGTTAATAGACTCTAGCTAAAAGAAGGGAAGGATAATTTTTTTTAACCCAAATCAAGTCACTGACATGGTGTGATGGTGGGCAGTGATGGTCCTAGCACAGCCAAACGTTGGTAAAGGCAGGTGAGTGGCTGGGGCCAAGGACAGTGGAACTGTACCCCGATTTTTACATATGCAGAAATACCAGTATATTCACTTTTCTTACGCAGTCTACATTTTGGCAGGTGAGAATTCTTGCTCACAACATACAAGCTTTAAGATGTTCCATGGTCATCAAGGAACTCCCCATGAGGGACTTATTTAGATAACCAGGAAATAATTCCCATATCCATTTTACTGGGGGTGGGGGGGAACAGGGGGGAGATGTTTTTCATGCAAAAAAATTGCTCTGTTCAGACTGAACTAGGTTAAAAATCTACATTTCTTGTAGACAGACACAATAGCCATGGGATGGCATAGTATGCTGTTGAGGTCCAACAGAATTCTTAAGTAAAGGAGAAAATAAAACCAGTCCATTCCCCTGTGCCACCTCCTTCCCTCTCCCCTGACAAAAGAAAAATCTAGGAAAACACTTGAGAAAACTATCCAGAAAAAGATCAACTTGCCAGTTAAGCCACAGTGGTATAGTATGTACCACACTGGAGCAGTAAGCAAGGCACAAGACAAGGCCACACAGCAGATAAAGAACTTGTGCCTGGTGTCTACTTTTACTGCAATTTCACTTTGATGAGGTTTCAACTAACAACCTAACAACTAACCTATCAACCAACAACAAAGCCAAATGTAAAAACAGAACATTCTTTGACTAAAAAATTGTTAAAACATTAAATATTATTGAAAATAGCTAAATAGTTATTTGCAGTAAACTTGGGCAGACTTAGCTCTGTGTGAGACTTTGTGAAGATGGGTATTCCATAACCCAAAATATTCTCACAAAATACCTAAAGTACAATTCCCACTAAGAAGCATACAACATACTAAAGGGAAAGACTGCCATTATTTCCAAGATCGTGGTTTTCCACAGACAAAAGCTAGGGGTTTCTGTTGTTCTCCTGAGGAACCTGGTGATATGATGTACCCAAGTTAATACCTCTGCCAAGGTCCCATTTTTGGCACTATGAAAGGCAAAGAAAAAAATTACCATATTTTGGCAGCTTTACAAGCTTCTCCAAACAAGTCAGATCACTTCCTCTGCAAAGCAATTTGATTTGTATACTAAATGAGCTGAGCTTCATTAAAACTTTATACATTTTGCACAAAGAAAAAAATCGAATGTTTCTACAAATCTGAATTATTTCAGCTGTTGGTCAAAACATCACACTGTAGCCAAATATGACATCAATTAGCTCCCCAAATGAAGAGTATCTCTCTGGTCTTATCCAAGTGGTAAGAATACTTGGACAGTTTATTTAAAGCTTCAATTTATGCTGCTTTATCATCCAAGTCTTTTACACTAAAATGAGCACACAAAGAAACCCACAGACTAATGTTCTGCAAGCAGATTTGCTGGAGAACACAGGCGTCCTTAGATACATTTCATTCCATCAACTCAAAAGCCAAGGTGTGCAGCAGTCACACCTTTGTGAGATCACAGAACAGGCATTTAACAGACATTTAATTCTTCCCAAAATTAGGAGCTGCATTTACAAGTTTCCTTTGCTTTTCAGTTCCTCTTGCTATCCAGTGGTGGTTTTGTATAAGTGTTTAAAAACAACCAAATCCACCACAGGCAAGAAAGCAAATTCTTCCATATTGAATACTAATTCACATCAGCCCTGAAATGCAGTTACATGTTTTGCCTTTCAATCCCTTATCTAACACATTAATTACTTTCCATGTGCACTGAGAATAAAACTGTAACTACTTTCAATTGAGTACAAATTCTTTTGCAGCAAGAATGGAAAAAATTACTTTGAAAATAATAATCTGTATAAAAAATTACCAAGGAATACTAACATACAATTCCTAACTGTAACCCAAGTACAAAAGAAACTGTAAATCTCAAGAAATTAGAGATACATTTTTTCCACTTCGTGTGTTGGCTTTAGTTTTTTATTTAAATACTGAATTACCTCAGGCCATTTTTAGAACAGGGGTTTTTGTTGCATTCCACTGAAAAGCAAAAACTAAAAACAAAGGAAAAATATTTTAGCTGGATCTTCACTGTACTATTACATTTTTCTGTGTTTCTCTTCTTCTCACTTTTTCTTAGTAGTAAAGTTTTAAATTAGAATAAAGAACATGAAGGAATCTTGGGGGTAGTCAGATCCAGGCCTCTATTACCAGAAGAAACATGCATCATTAAAAAAGTCAAGATTTTCAAGTTCTGTCTTAAAAGAGGTAATTACTTGTCTTCCACACCCACACAATTGGCTGCCTGCCAGAACCCCTTCTTTCACCTGCATACTTTTCTCAAGGCCAAACCGTCAAGTGTCATTCTTTCCTTAAACAGGTCCTTTCTGTATTTGCAGAGAGAATCACTGTTTACTTTTATTTGGTGTCTTATAAAACAATCTGTGACTGACCAATACTTTAATATCTCTTTCTTCCTCTGTAACTAAGAGTTGGTAAACTTCCATTAGAAATTGATGTTATTGGTCCCAAAATAGACAAATTAGTACTGTAATATAGTTGTTTCATTTTATAAAGACTCTTATAAAAATCAAAGCTTTATACATGTTTTTAGAAAGGCGAATGAAAACCTACCAATGTAACTATTCAGCATCTGTGTTTGGTCACACAGAAATAATTTTGCAATGCCAAATGTAAAGCAAGATCCTTATGAAACACTACTAACAGCTTTGTTACTACAGGTTTGGGGATGTAATCTGAAGAGGAACAACACTATTTTCCCATTCAATATTAACAGGAGCTTATGTGCAATGTTAACATGTTAGAGAAAAAAAGATCCAAACCAGCTTCTGCAACAGTCTATTTATCAAAATCTCAGTTTTGTACAAAACAATTAGAACAGTAAGGGATGTTCTTCACCACAGCCGTTTCCCACCTCTTACAAATAAAGAGCAAAAGTACTGTAACAAACAAAACATCAAGAAACACAACCAACCAACAAATCCCAACACTGAAATGCAATTCAAGCAAGGTAAGGCAGCAGGTCATATGGATTAACCTGGGGACAGCAGAGTCCGGCCTTCAAACAACCAGCTTGAGTAAGAAACATCAAGAAATCTTCCCTAAGCCCTTCCCATGCCCTTTTTTTTTTCCTCCCTTTTTTTCTTCCCTTTTTTCTTCTTCCCTCAAAATGGGATGAAGTGTTAGGTCACAGAAAGCTGAAATTCAAAATAGAACATAGCAATCTGTACTAGACAAAAACTAAGTTAATTATGTTGTGAGGTAAAAAATGCACGATTGAGCAAGTTCATGTGTAGTTCAAAAGCTAGGTAGGAATGAACATTATACAAACAAAAAATAACGTTTAATAATTCATTTATTATCTCAAATCATCACACACTGATGTGTAGATGAGTATTCAGGGCCTGAAGCGCCTGTTTCCTCCTTTCTGGGAAAAGAAGAAAAAAACCTGAATGTAATGGAGCTGTGCCAGGTGGCACAAACTGATAGCAAGACAATAAAAACAGTCCCACATGGCTTCACCAAGCTGTGAGCTCAGGCTAGCTATGACAACCTTTTCTGTAGAGGTAAATAACATTCCCTTTGGATTAAGCAAAAGAGTAAGACTGCTTTTTGATTGGGATCAAATACTGCTAGAACAGCTGCTCACTGCAGATACCAAAGGCGTATGAAACTGTAATCACAAACATCAGTAGCGGATTCCCATGCTCAAGCAGCCTAGCACCATCCCTCATCTGAATATTATTACTCCTCCAGCTGAAGGACTGCAGAGTGTTACGTGAGCACACCTCATCCCTGTCTGTGCAGCCAAGCAGTGACTCCATGCACCAACACTGCTCAATGCTTTTGGTGAAAACCAACTGAACTTGTCCCAACTGTGGAACAGGGATCTTGCAGTAACTGCTGAAACATCCAAAGCTGACTATGCTAGATCTGAAAGGAAAATACGGTAATATTTTAAGGAGGAAGTAGTACAAGGAATATGTTATAAAATTGCTTATCAAATAAAATATAGATGCCAACACATATGGCACTAAAAGCATACAAGCAGAGCACCACCACAGCTCAGTATATATTAAATTCTATATAGCCAGAGCACTTGATAGACAGATGAAGTGTGAAATCATTGCTCCTGAGACCAAAGGCAAAGGCAAAACATCCAAAATTTCTGGCAGTTCACCTTGTATCATTGCTGTTCGTATTTTAACAACAAATGCTATGAAAGCAATACAACTCTACTCAAAATAACCTGGCATACTGTACACTTCTTGGCTCTGGTATGGAATTAATTCTGAGGAAACATGCAAGGTTTGATTTCCCAGACAGGTATCCTTCTACCTAAAAAAATAATTAGTAAGAGTTCGATAATTTTTTTCAAACTCAGAAGTCTTTCTACTCTTTCTGGTCTTAACAGTAGCAGCACCTTCTAGCCAAGTACAACTTGGAAAAACCAGCTTTGAATGTGGCATAATCATGCTAATACCATATGTCACAGTTTTTCCTCACTTCTACTTTACTAGAAAGATGATGGAGTCAGGCACTTTCAGTGGTGCTCAGTGACAGAATAGAGGCAATAAGCACCAACTGAAATAAAGGAGGTTCCCTCTGAACATCAGGGAACACTTTTTCACTGTGAGGGTGTCTGAGCACTGGCACAGGCTGCCCAGGGAGGTTGTGGAGTCTCCATCCATGGAGATACTTGAAAGTTGTCTGGAAAGACTCCTAGGCCACCAGCTCTAGATGGCCCTGACGAAGCAGGGAAATTGGACCAGAGGTAGCTTCCAAACTCAACCATTCTGTGATCCTATCTCCACACTATTTCAGTGCCTACCTTTCCCCCATTTGATGGATATTACCCATCCTTATTTCCCTCCTTTGACTTATCTCAATATTACCTTACCGAAGTTAAAGTCAGAGCAATTGTATTGAGGTATCTTCAAGTTGAAAAAACAGCTCTGTCAGAGAAATTGATAAAATCTTTATGCCTGCAAGCTTCTCTCAGTTTTTCAATTTTACAAGATGGTCTAAAATATTATTGTTCTATGAAATAGGACCTTGTGCAAGCTACAATCATTTGGATAATACTAGAGAAGTATGAGGGATTATCAGGTTCTAATTACCTTACCACCTGAATAAAATTTACCAACTAAAAATTAATTGGTGTATCTTCTGAACACTTGCGGTTCTGTACAGCTAAGTGTTTACAGCATCTCTTGGTAATGACTCCATGTGCCCAATCTTTAGTTTGTAAAATTTTTAATTCTTCCTTTTTTTTTTTTTTTTTTCAAAAACTGAGTATTTGTACAACTGCAGCCTTCACTGAACTCAACCAGATGGATCAAGTTGTTGGGTTACAATCCTGTCTATGCACACAGCAGTAAAAGCCAGAACATGCTGTATTTCATGGACTTTAATATTTCAGTTGCTCTGGCAGATAAAAAGTATTGAAAAATTTGCACAATATTACTAATAACAGTGAATTCCTTGAAACATCCTGTGACTCATAATGGTGAAGTCAGACAGAACTCAGTTTTAAGATGAGGTCAGTGAGATTCAAAAAATGCTTACAAGGTACTTGCTAAAGAGATGAAAATCCAGTCTGTTCCAGTACCATACTCCTACACTTTCATAGGGTTCATGATTCATATTCAGAACTGCGTTCCAAACATTTTTGGTCAAAGGCAGAAGTTAACATACTGCTGCACTTCATTGCCTTTCCCTACAAAGAGAGTTGTGGGCACATCCTGCACACCGCCTGTAATTTCTGCAGTATTACATCCACAGATCGAAGGGCAGAAGGGCCACTTGGTATGATCCACAATATAATACCAAGGAATTTCACCTAGTCCCCACTTCTGCTCTATATACAAGCACCAACTGCAACCATGCAGACCAACATACTCATTCTCAAAACAACACGCAGTCATTCTGCACACCAGAAAGGAGAAATGAGACAGCCTTCCTTTACTTTTAGCTTGCAAATATTTGCTTTCCATGTTCAGCAGGTAACAATTATCCTGCTCCAGGCTGAAAGCAAAGCAGACAAGGTAGACTTATGAGACCAAAGCAGCAGAGAAAAAAAGTTAAAAAATAAAAAAAAAATCAGCAATCCAAGAATCAAATACAGGCCATTGCTGGTGCCTATAACAGCTCTCAGAAAGTCAAATAAACACAGATGACTAGCAAGGAAATCTGAAGTTTATGTAATACACAAAATCTCGAGACTATTAGTGAAAGTTCTAAGTGTTCTAAAGTCTGCAAATGGCCCCCGAGGAAATAATTCTAAAATAAATAATAAAAAAATGAAATCACAAATTGCATTTATTCTGGCATAAGACCTGTATATTTCTGGGAATTAAATATCTGTCTTTCTATTAAAAACATCCATGTTTGTTCATGCTGGGTTTAAAACATGACCAGAAGACATTTGCTAGATTAATACCCTTGCTATCATGTTTTAACTCTTTAAAAGAATCACACTATAAAAAGTCAGCATCTGATTCTCATCAGTTGACAATAAGATTCATTCTTTTTATTAAAAAAATATTAACTTTATTTCTCACTCAAAATATAAAGAAAGAAAGTAAGGAGTTAAAGCTGTTTGGCAGCTGTTACTTTAAACTCCTTTGGGTTTTACAATTTGCAGAGCATGTCAGTTCCTCCACCCTGGAACTTTTTGAAAACACCCAAGCAGAGGAATGTCACAGCACCATCATCTGCTATCAGTACAACAGTCAGAGATATGATACAGCAGAGGACCTCCTCCTCCAAATCTGTCACTTGTAATAAATTATGGCATAGCCAGGAGCTGGTTGAGACCAGACAGACAGAGAAATCAAAATTAAGAGAATATGTAGAATGAGACATGACCTATATAGAAGTGACGGGTAAGGCTGATGAGAGCAGTATGGTTTCTTAGAGGAAGAAGATATGCAGAGAGCAGGAACGAGGACAGAGCCAATGACTACTCAGTGAAAAGGGCAAACAAGAGCATGTTATTAAAAAGCAGCAGTTTGAATCAGTATTCAAGCACACAACACACTGGTTTCTTGCTAAAGGTGCTCAGAAAGTAAAGACCAACATATAGCACTAAAACTCAGCCACAGTGAATTTAGATCAGAGACAAAGTCTGCAATACAAGACCTTCTGGGCAAGGGTCACACAGCAATCAGATACTGTCTTTGAACAGAATACCTAGAACAGAAGGTTTTGCACAAAAAAAATAAATGCTTACAATTCTTCAAACAAATACCCTTTTTCCATAAGCTCATCTTTTCCACACCCACTGAGAAAGGCTATTCCATCATACAAACATCCCATCACTACATCAAGCCCCTATATCTGGGCAATACAAACCCTCTCTCAAAGCAGAGAAACCCAATGTAAATTGAATAAAGAAGTTAACGTTTAAAGAAAGATAAAATGCTACCCTGTCATTTCATAGCCTTGCACTAAGTTTACTTCCTCTATTAGTATCTACTTCCGTTAAGTCCAAGCTGTCAACAAGACTAATAAACAGAAAACTACCCTCCAGCTCGTACTCAGGACTGCAAGACAGCAGCTCTGAAGCACTCCCCAGCATGCCAGCCTTTGGCAAATAAGGGTGGACACCTTCTTCACCTACCAGTTTAGAACAAGCAGCCATAACCAGTAAGACACCAGTACCTTTCATGTTTTCTATTTTGTTTACCTCTTTCAACTATTTGCATTTTCAGATAAACTTTTCTCCTGTTTCTACATTACTTGCTTTTCTCTGTTGCACACCGTACAGCATTGGAAGTGGCCACAAAGCAGAACTTCTACTATTTAGCTCCCTGGCAATGGAAAACATTAGAAGCCACAACATCTTGACAGATTACAGCCCAGCAGAACTCCAGTCACAAGCTGGAGCCCTCATGCACTACTGCTATCTCCGGATATCTAACAGCCAAGCAAGAAGTTACAACGGTGGTAAGCAGTGCAAGCCCAGCATCTGCAGGTATTGAGAGCAAAACAATGAGACATTTGTTCCAAGCTCACGCAGCAAGGCAAAAACAACTGCACAGCAGCCACCATTCTTCTGAACAGGAGCCAACAAGATGAATGTTTTTTCATTTTCCCCAATGAGTTCACAAAATGTTCATAAGAATCATCCTTTTAATTATTGCAGAGATCCATACAATCTCGATGCTTTATCCAAAGAGCAGCAGCAGTGGGGCGTAGATGAGGGTGAAGAACAGGAGCACAGCCTGCTCATTGTTGTACATTCAGCCATACCAGCCCACGCTGAAGAAGCTGCAGTTTAGGATCCTCAGTTGACAGAAAGCCAGCACAACAGACCCTCTAAGTCTGGAAGCAACATGTCAAGAACACAAAGGACTGGCCAACGCGACAGCAGCTGGCAGCCATGAGATACTGCCACAGCTGTCAAGCTAATGAAGCTTTCCTCAAGTATGAACAACAAGGAAATGCAGTGCTCACTACAGCCTCATCTCTGCACATCCCTCTGTGGTAGTGAAGGCCAGCAAAATGCCTCATTCCACCTACACATTGAGCATCTCTCTCCAAGAACTACTGAGCAACCAAATCCTTCTCAGTCTCTTCTGATGGGGATTAAGAATCATGGAAAGGAACAAGACACATGGATTAGAGTCCTTCAGAAGCTATAATGCAGCTGTATTTCAAGCAACTGGAATGACAAATTGAAACACTGCCAAGTTGTCAGGGACTTACAGTTACTAGCAGGGACCCAACTAACTCCTTTATGAGATGTAGATGAGGCACTTAAGGACACGATTTAGTGATGGACTTTGCCTGGTTTAGTGACGGACTGTTGTACCAGATGATCTTAAAGGTCTTTTCCAATCTAAATAATTCTATGGTTCTCTGAGTAAACATCCAGGTAACAGAACTTCTGCAATGCACAGTTGGAAACACACGTGAGAGGCAAGTTCATGTGAATGCATAAAATGTCTCCAGAATCGACACAAGGATGTGTCTGGACAGCCTCCAGAAGAAAGAATCAGGAAATAGCTAAGCAACTCTTAGCAAAACTCCCTGATGAACTATCCAGCTTCTTCATACTTTGGCCTCAGCATGCTGCTTACTCTAAGACAACCACAGCAGCACACTGAGGAAGACATATGTTCATCTCCTCTGAAAGTCAAGGTCATCATGACTACATGAAGAAATTACTGGCCACTCCACCAAGGTGATTAACCACATCCGAACTGCCGGCAATTGAAGTTGTGTTGTCAAAAATTACAAGTATGGCAGAAGATTCAACTACCAGACATATTCTGAAGGGATGGCTTGGAGCATTTACAAGCCATTTAAAAAAAAAAAAATCCATGTACAAGACACACCATGTTACCTAAATATGCATCCTTTTTTTTTTGTTGTTTTATATTCCTGATACAGAAAAATTGACAGCATATCAGTTCCAAACAAGTCTATAGGAACAGTTAGAACCCAAGGACCTACTATTACTACAAAAGAGAAAAATTTACCAGTACTGATTTTCACTAATGTCATTTACAGATTAAGACATCCGATTCAGCATCTGGTCAATTTTTAGGGTATCTTAACTGCTCCACTTATCTTAATAGAGATAAAAATATAAACAGTAGATTAGCTCTCCATTTCAATGCTAAGTGTATTTGTGTGTCTAGAAAGGATAATTTTTAATAGTATCAAAGGCACTATCACAGCCTAAATTGTCTTCAGCTACTAGAATGAGAGAAAAAATCCGAAGTGCTATAGTTTTACATAAAAGATCTAAAAGTCTAATATTAAAATCCACTTTTTCTGATAAAGTTGTAAATTTTTAAGAACTCCCAATAATAGTATGAGATACTATGAAAACTGCAGGGGAAAAAACCAACCAGAAGCCAGCAATGTTTAATTAGAGGTCCCAGATTGTTTAAAAATCCTGAACAAGGAAGTACACATACTCATACACTCAATTAGTTCACATGCTTTCTATCTGCTAGCAAGGGTTTTTTGCAAATCTACTGCCATGAACAAGAAAGAACAAACACATCTGTATGCATCTGCAAGCCAAAGCTGCTTTGAACAAAGCCAGTGAGCAGAAAAGACGACACAACTTCTGGTGTTATTGAAATATCCACAGCAATCCAGGACAAAACTGATGCTAAGTATCCTGGAGAATACATTAATTTCACAGAATAATGACCATTTACAAAGGGCAATCACTGTAAGTTGTTCAAAGTACAGAATATCATGCCATGAACACATAACTGAAAATGGTGGAAAATGCATTACAGTTTTACTACTGTGAGGTAAGCTTTGATTCATTCCATATGGCCTTGCAAGACAAGCATGTGTGCACATCTGCACATGTGTGCATGAATGCTGAGGTCTCCAACCAACTGCAGCCATCCCAGATTCTTAGCTGAAATAAGGAGAAGACAGGATTCCAACAAACAAATACATAGTTTTTCAAGAGTCACTAGGAGAAACTAATCCTACTAACTCACAATTTTTGTCTCAAAAACCTGGTAATTAAGACAAACTGAGACAAACTAAGGTGTGAAAGATAACTAGGTATTATATCGATACTAATTATTATGCTCATATTTGTTTTCCTCTTCACAAGTCTTAAAAAGCTCCCCTAACAAAATCAATCACACTAGTATGTGAATAATTCATGACAAGGAAAGGGATCAATGGACTTACAGTTAAGTTCTTTTATTTTTCCCTATTCTTTTTAAGGTGGTATAAAGCACATAGTTTTTTATTTCGCCCTCAGGCAAAGTCCAGTGAATACACAGCTACCTCATAAAAATCACAGGTCATCAGTTTGGGTTTTCAGTAACAAAAATGTTAAACCAAATACTACGCTATAAGCATGGAGAACATTGACGAATGCAACTGGTTATCAGCACAATTCCTGAAATCAACATTTATCAGTGTTGTCTCATTCTCCAAATTAAAATAATTGCTTTCTATGGTATTTTCTGTGTTTTAACTACAGACAAGTACCAACTTTTAAAAAGCACCTTGAATTTGAGGGTTTATCCTCCTGCTGCTTCAGAGTATGAAATGAGATTCTGATGTTACCCACAACATCAAGTTTTGTGAGTATGTTTGAAATACAAATTTGTTTACAAGACTATGTTTTAAGATGTAGGTTACCTTCTGCCAAAATGAAATAAAGTTAAAAATTAAGCTCGACTCAGTAGGAAAGGGAAGGTGAGGAAAAGTGCAAGAAGAAAAGGAAGAAGGATCTTAGCACTCATAGCTGGAATCCATTCAAACTTCAATTTCTATATAGGAACGTTAACATGCCTTCCTATCACCTTTATGATTTTTCTTTTTGCCTCCCTTTTTTTAATCTTACTTTCTTCACATACATATATTCACAAACAAAGCTTGCCATTCATTTCGGGGACAAGTTGCTGTGTACATAAAAAAAACCCCCTCAGATCTGAACATCAGTGTAGCAGGTGGGGGCTTCTCTGCCTTCCCAGGAGGCTGAAAGCAAACCCAGACTGCTGACACACCACTGTGCTGCCCACTGCCAGGCCACTTTCTGGCTTCACCCTTTACCTTTCATGCAGGTCTGACAAAGAAAAGCATGGAACTGCAAGAAGAGGGGGAATAAATCTGAACATTACTTCACAAGGGTCCAAGTATGTAGCGGGTTGAGTTCTAAACCGGGCAGAAACACCAATTGAATGTAGTGGTTTTGGTTCAAAATATTCATTACTTACTTATTTTCCTTCTGTGAGATAAGAATTAGGAGAAAAGCAAAGCAGGCACCAACCTTAAACAGTTGCAGTACAATGAAAGAGTTTTATTACTAATAGAATTAAAAGTAAAGACAAAATAACAAAACAAAATTAAAGCAAATCCCCCCCCCGCCCCTCCAGCACTTCTCTCCTTTTACCCAGCTCACACAAGGGATAACAGAACATGGGATGTTAGTCAGTGTTCCAGTTCTTGAAAAGTCTCTCTCTTATGCTTAAGGAAAAAAGGGTTTTCCTTCAGTTGCACGTGGTTCCCAAACTGCCACTAACAGCAGATCCGCCCGGAAACAAACAGTCTGCTGTGTGTAGAACATCTCTCCCATGAAAAATCTCACAGTTCCTTCACACTACAAAACATGGGCCATCACGTGGGGTTATTCATCTTTTTAAGGATAAGTTATTTTGGCCTGCACACAAAGGCTTTTCTTCGCCACAAGTCTCTAACAGCCTCTTACTACTTCTATATAGCCTGGCATAGGCACTCTTCACAATCTTCACAGGCACACGAGGATCCTCCATCCCCCCATGTTCTTCAAATGGATTAAAGAGACAAACAGTTTGTGGTATTACAGTTTCTTACCACGGCAGGCAAGAAGGTTTCTTTTAAGCTGCGCGCCAGAATCGCGGCACCGCCCTCTTTTCTCCCGTCGCCATGCTCAGCTCCGTCCCACGTGACTCACTTCTCTTTCTCTCTGACTCTGACGCCGCCATGTTGAAGGGTGTTCTTGTTCAGGCTTTACGGTGGGGAAAGCCTCGCTCCCTCTGTGCTGCTGGCTGTGTGGTGTCCTCTTCAGTTCAGCACGAAGTGTGCTGGCTGCAGACAGGAGGCTACGCCGGCTCCCGTTGACTCCGCCGGCTCCGCATGGAGAGGAGAGGGACCCGCCTGTCCCCAGAAGCCGCGCTGGATGGGTTTAGCTGTGGTAGTCCATGGCTGGTTTTAGCTGCCTGCGGCTCTGGGACAGTCCCCCCAGCGACCCAGGGTCCGTGCCGCAGCGTTGGGAAAGGGGGAAAGGGGCAGTGGCCCCGGCCCGGCGGGGCCGGGAGGCTCGGAGCCCCCCCCCCCCCCCCACCTCCCAGCAGGCGAGCTCCGACAAAAGGGGAAGTCCCGCCTTTCTGTGCGGTTTAAATATGTAAATTGTGAGAAGCGTAATTGGTCTTGAAGACTGTCCATCAACTCAGGGTCAACCCAATACAAAGTAGAAACTTCATTACTAAGTATCACTTAATTCATCAAAAAGTTCCCAAACCACTGAAGTAAAAACGGCATGAATTAAGAACAAACTCTTGTGTGGGCTTGATTTACTTTCCAGCCCTGACCTACACAGTGTATCATCATGGTCACTGCACTTTCTCTTTACTCCTGACCTTATTTCATACACAACAGACATACCTTCCTCATCCTGTGACTAGAGAACAAGCAACGAGCCTTTCTTCTCCAAGGAAGGTACTCTCCTTTATTAATTTGAACTTTTATTACTTTTTTTATACACTCAAGAAGCTGTAAGAATAACTTAAAAGATTAAGCTCATCAAGAGAAAGTGCTGTTCCTTTTGGCAAATACACCCATCGCATTCAAAGCCTTTGGGCTGTTAGAAGGTCTTCTGAATTATACCATTTATTTCTGGCCAGCCCTATATGTACCAAGGCTCTGTCAGGATGGACTATTTTCGAGTATATCCTTACCAACTGTTATCCTGTACAGCAGCAGACAGAATGGCATGAAGTAACAGTGAGGCCATGAGACTTTCTGTCCCATGTCAGCATCATGGTAAGGAAACAGTGCTGTACATTTCTTTTTCCTCCCATTCAATATATTCCTTCTTGGAAATGTTAACATCACCACAGGCACAGGCACACAAAGTGCCTGAGAGAGCTTGGCCATAAGAATTTAAGTTTTAGTATTTTCCCCCAAGCAATTAGGCTAGGGGTAAGGGAAGATGACACTTGATCACTCCAAGCAGCTAACTGATGCAAGACTTGATCCTAGAATAAATCAGATATTAAAAAGCATCTTTGTTTATGTGCAATCATGTATGGTAAGCAAAGATTCTCTACTGCTCTGAAGGAACCTACGGGTCTATCACTTATTTATGAGTCTGACCTTGAGAGCTCATATACATTTTTTAAAATTTGTTTTTTCACCACAGAAAAATGGAAGTACACTTTAAAGCATGCATTAACTTGCACACGGGAATAAACATTACCTTTCTAGAAGCCCACCACAAAAAGTGCTCTACTCTGTTTACCTAGTCCCTCACCCCTCAAAACTCAAGGCTATTTTTCTGTGCCTAGAAAGTCAGCTTGTGACATGACACTACTTTGACCTCCTTTCTAACTACATCTGCTGAGAGGGCTCACTCAGCTCTTTAAGCAGCAATAGTAAACCACGCCTTAAAAAACCCCAAACAAATGAAACACACCCCCCTCCCCCCTCAGTTCACTGAAAGATTACATACAGGTAAAATTACTAACTAAAACAACATCTTCACCAAGACTCTGAACATAGCTAAAGAATGGCAAGTAGTTTTTGCTGAGCTAAAGCCTCACAGAGCACGTAAGTATTCATATCTGACCTGACCTGAAGAAGGAAGGCCTTATCAAATGTCTGGAAAAACTAATGGTTTTCAACAAGACCTTTAGTATGTCAGATAGTATGTCAGACCTTTAGTATGTTAGATTCTCTTCCTTCAACGACTGATTTTTAAAGTACTTTTACTAATTTAATATTCCAAAGCCCACTGCAGTTATAACTCAGTAGCTTACAGCAATAAGCAAACTCATCCCATTTTAAGTTCTAGCTCCTACTGCTTCAGGCTGCTTGAAGCAACTGTATATTTAATTTTCATGTAACATGCTAACACCAATATTTTCACTGACTAAGTCTAATGCCATAGCTCCCTCTAAAAAGTTTCAACTATCAGTATACTAAAGAATGAAGTAAAAATTCCTTTGTTCTTATAGGATAGTTAACTTTTGAAGAAAATAAATGTCTTCAAATTAAGGTTTTTGTAGTAGGGAAAATATAATTGTCCCCACACACAGGTACACCACAAAACAACAAAAATACAGCTCTCATTTCAAAATCTGTGTTCCTGGGTCCTGTAAATCACACATCATGAACCTAGAGACTGGCCCAAGCTTAAGTTATTTCCCAGGACTCCAAATGCTGAAATAAGCTGTGAATATTGCAAGGATATTCTGGGTACTAGCAGTAAAGCTAAAAGAGCAAGTATATCGCTGTGCTTCACTGTGTCTGTCAATGTTATTACCCCAAGAAGCCTTTTTAACTACTGCAATATTTGTCCAGGTCAGCATGCTACTCAGCAGGTTTCAGAACTTGCCAGGAGCACAACACAGAGGGAAGTAAAGAAAGCTCCCATCTTGAGCTGATGACTCCCATTCTGCAAACAGAATGCAAAGCCTGGACAAGTTTATCCCCTCCTGCCCAGCAGTGTGCCTCCTGCCCTCATCCACCTCACCCCCTGCAAACCATCAGTCCTGTCTCCAAAGCTCCTGGATCCATTTACTGCCCTAGCAATGCTTGCCCAACTCAAACAGAAACAAGAGAAGGCCATGAACACTCCCTAGCACACCTTCCTGCCTGTCATCAGCAAACACAAACCAAGCCTTTCACGATACAGAGGGCCAGCACTGGGACAGAAGGAGGAAGCACAGGATAAAGAGTGAAAAGTTCTTATCTCTCAGCAGACACTCTAATCTTGGAGACATCAATGCAGAAATGCAGTAGCTAAGGAAAGTACAGCAATTAACTGAAGGAAGGTGGGAATCACTCTAGCTGACAGATCAGAGAGGAGCAACCAGACACTACCAGGCATAGCTAACCATGTCAAATCCTATGTTAATGACTTGCTGGCAAAGTTACTCTACCAGAAGACTGTGGTAAGTGCCAGTACTGCCCCCATGTTTCTTTAGCATTCAAATGAACTGAAATATATAATTTCCTCTCAAGCCATTTAGAACATTCAGAGAAAAGACGACTCAGGTACTAGCTCACCTGTTGCCCTACAACTGGGAGAAACACTCCTGAGGACTACATGTCACAGTACACTTGAGTTGAAACTGTGGATGAAAGTCTGTTTAAACTTCCATGCAGGGTACAAACCGGAAATCCTAGGCAGGGACAAAAAACTGTTCTGACAGAGACAGTTGCAGATGAAAGCGCCTCAAATCATCTGCCAGCACCCAGGCCCAGGTCTGCCAGTATTAACTGTATAATGCAGTTTTTTGTCTACTGTAAGCAAATAGGTTTTTCAAAAAATTCTTTATGCTTTTACTTTGAGTGATGGGGTGGTATCATATTTCCAGACAAGAGCAGTTTCCTTTAAGTAGTAACTTTTAAAACAGTTACCTTTCTAAATGCTGTGCCTTACGTCTTGTGCTTTACTTGTACAAAAAAATGCAATCCTGCATCAACTGGCACGGCTGCCATGAAGTCCTTGTTTTCGATTACCAGCTCCTCCCAGCCCTTTCTGCTGCACCAGCCATAGCATTTGTGTAATTTCTGATGAATCCAGTCAGGGAAACTATCCAGGTGAAGACTGAGTTGATGCATACAAGAGTTTTCAGTTGGATAACTTCCTTGATCTGGTTTACCACATTGCTACACAAATGCCAATATGAGAAAACAGACAAAGATGAGAGTACCGATGCAGTTTAATCCAGAATAAATCAACCCTTGGGAATACAAAGCTAATTAAAAACATGGCAAAACATATAGGCAAGTCCAAACAACTCTACAAGCCTCCTTACTTGTTCCTAAACCTTTCTTTTTGTTTATTTACTCTTGGGAGTGAAACACTTAGACTCATAAGCATAATGCTACAAAGACAAATGGTTTAGAAATGTAAATAGACAATAACTCTTGTTTGAGTCTTGAAAAGCACATAACCCAGCCAGGTAATCCAAGTGTGTGTTCCTTTACATAGTTTATTACACTGTATATATTCAGTAGCTCAAGGCCAAGCCAGAGGGCAACACTGAGGGAGGCAACACTGAGGGAGGATTTATCTGACTAAATGGGAATACAAATGGTGCTGTGTAGGCTGCCATGCTTGTCAGTGGAGATTCACACAGCACGATTCATCGGACCAAACGTCCTTACTCCAGGTGACAGGAATGATACTCAGCTCCATTAGCTGAGAAGATTAGATCCTCTTGTCTGTAAAAGGACCGTGGGTGACTCACTACAATGCAGACACTTGAAGACTGCAGACACCCAAGTCAGATGAGATGCCTCCTACCCTGGATGCAAACTGCATATCCCTCACAGGAGGAGTATTTGACATGTAGACTGACATATGAGATGGTTGGATCTTAACCTTTCACCTTGCGTAACTTTTCACAGTATGGTGAAGAGCAAGAGGGCTGGACAGAACCGCTGATACAATAATTTCCTCACAGCAGCAGTACAAATGCAGCTTTTAATTTATTTGGTGCTGTTTTCTTAACAAGTCTCACAAAATCACTTGAGAAATGCTGCTGTGTATACCTTTGCTTATAAAGGATGAAAGACAGTATATTTCAGTAATGACAATCACAAAGGTGGGATGAAACAAGAGGAAGCACCCAATATCACTATCACTTCTGTTAATCACTGCAGGAAGAAGAAAGGGCTCTGTTTTCTTTAACAAAGCCGGACTACTTTATGCCTCTACCTCTTAGTTACCTCAGCACTTATGGACCGTCAAGGTGAGCTCCCCTTTCCTGTTAAACCCTCTCATTGTATTATACCTACCACATAGTACAGCAGCTCACAGCACTTGTGCAGCTACAACTAAACTGGAAGCATTATGCACCTCATTGGATTCAGCTGCTTTGTTGTTCTCAAGTTGAAAGGATGCTGCTACTTCCTTCCCCTTGGCTTCCCCTCCATGCTCCATTTCCTCTCTGCTAACTTCAGTTGCCACTGTGTCTCTCAAAGCCTGGTTCCCACAGGGCAGAGAGGCTGAGGTTGGCCCCTACAAGTCACTCCAGCTCCAGCAAGGCCTGTGTGGTGTCCTCTATACTGCTATGTGTCTTGCCTGTCCATCTGAAAAGCACCCGTTACAGCGGCACTTTGCCATGGTGCAGGTTCCCACTCACAGCGGCAGGAAAGCTTCACCTGCCAATGCATGAGGTGTACAGATAATGAACAAAGGCAGGAATTCACTCCCTAGAGTACCTCCACAGAATGGCACAGGCAGTGACAGCTCACAGAACTGCAAGAGCTAAGAGTAGGAACAAGTAAAAGATAGCTTCAGTGTTGGATTTCCAGGGACTCTTGTGCCCTGCCTGCATAAACTGATTCTACTCAAAATTTACTTTTATATCAACAGTAGCTCTGTTTAAATACACCCAATCCCCCAAGCAGCTAGTCATGACCCACCAAAAACAGGGAGTCAAATTTAGAGAGTATACTGTACATAAATGAATTTTTCCTTCAGTTTTTCTCAAGATCTGTTGCTCTTCAAGCTAGCAAGAGTGGCACGGGTATATCTGAATCAGAACATCACCATTTTACAGAAATGAAAATGTTGCTCTATGTTGAAACAAACTTAAAAATATTCAAGGGTTCAGATGTGCCATTATGTCAACTATGATTCTGTCCTACTATTTTAAAGTGGAAGGTTCAATGCACTTAGAAAAAGCAACAAGAAATTATAATATGTTCACATTCTTACGGTTCTGTATTTAAAAATACATACATATTTTCCAGTTTCTAATAAAACTAAAGATGGTATTTGTAAAAAGCATGTGTATAATGCTTATTACCCATGCACAGCAAGCCAGATATTACATTAACTGAAAGCTTAATGTAAACCAGCTTTCAGGATAACGTTTCTGGAATTTCTGAAGAAAAAAAAAAAGCACTCAGTTCTCTTTGGCACTTGCTAAAACAAAATGTTTTAGTGTATATTATTAACATGTATTATATTAGTATTATTAAACTGATTTTTCCTAGTAAGTACAACCATTTACACAGGCTTCTTGCCTCCCTTATTTGTGCTCCCTAGTATGAATATGGTAAAACCATCGGGACCTGTGGGAGAAGCAGAATACCAACAGCACAGTTCTCTCAGAAGCTGCTTTTCTTTGTAACTAAAGGCAGAACAGATATATATATATATATCTCTATATATATATATATATATACTGCAGCAAAGGAAAATTGATCCTACAAAAAATGCAGCTTGCATAAACTAATGAGAGTATAAGCCAACAGAAATACTAAAAGTGCATACTTTGATTTCAAGTTGCAGGTATTTTTGGGAGATTACTTAGTTCGCCTTTGGCTGACTGGAAGAACCTCCCTAAATTATAAGCTCAAGGTTCACAACAACTGTATTGATCCAGTGTACTAGAATTTGAGATGTGGAATAGAAGCATCGCTCCCAACAACACTGCTATTCAACAGCCAGATTTCAAGCAGGGCTGTTAAGAAATACCACTGAAGCTGAACCTCCAACCTGCCAGGTACAGCACATTCCTATAATGATATGACCTATGCATTGTGTTTCCTTGGCAGGCATTTTCTTCTTCGTTTTCCTCCTGCACCAAGACTGGCTTTGCCCACAGCAGACAAGAGTAAAAAACTAATCTGAAGTTTGTACTAACAAGAAGCAGAGTGACATTTCCATTCCTCCATCTCCCAAAACCACTGGAGATTTCTTACATTTTCAAAAAATCTAAATGCACAATTCTTCTTCCTCCCCAGCACACAAATACATATAGCAAAGCTTCTGTTAACCACTACAATTAAAATTGTAAAACTGCATTTCATTGCTACCAGAAACTACTACTACCAGAAACCATTCACTTAAAGGTTGACACAGCCATCCCTAAAAGCTTCATGAACCCAGTCTCAAGCAGGAGAAGGCATCAGTGTAGTGTTTCAAAAAAAAGACAAAAATGAGGAGAGAGGGAGAAACACATGGCAATTAATACTATCTCAAGATACGAGTGGGCAAAAAAACCACAAGACCCAAGTGGGACAGCAGGGAAAGCCAACATATGAATTTGTCACTTCACAAGTGCATACATGCGTTATTGAAGGTAAGTTGAACCACTTAGTGCAAGGTATTAGATGCCAAAACAGTGAACACAAATGCTTAGGAGAAAAAGACTGCAGTTTTAAACCCTCAGATCACCTAGGTAACTTGTTCATCTGACTGAGAGAAATCAGTTACTAGGCATTTGCAGGCATTAGTAGTTCAAGACAAACATGAAAAAACCCTACCAAAACCTAGTGCTTACCTGGATCTGATTATTGATAAAATCAACAAATACCTCATCTTCATTAACATTTTACAACACTGTAGTACTCAGTAAACAACTGGCTCCTCCACTAAAATAAAGCAACATTTTTTGTACTGCTTTAGAGCAATTTAGCTTCTATTCTGAGGAGTCCATTTGTGGTCTCAATGAAATAAACCTTTGGATTTGATCGTCATTAGTAATTTGCAGCTGAATGAGAAGAGGCAGTATGGCAGTGCAAGAGGAAAGAGAGAAAAGACTATTAAAGACTATTTCTGCATAATCTAAACTTTATCATCACTGTTAAAACCGCAAGCTTGGAATGACTAGTTTAAAAACAACACCACAAAAAACAAACCCAGAAATGGAAGGTCTTCTCAGAGCTGTTACTGTGCTGTCCACAAAAGCAGACTTTGCAGAATGTCCATCTGAAATGGTTGTGAAGTTAGTTTCCACAAAGTAATGGAATGGCTGCTCGCAGACAATTCCAAACAGCAGCACTCAAGCATCAACCCTCCTGTCCTCCATGCACACAGAGGGGAAAAAACACTGCAGATTCTGACTAAGCAGCAATATCTGAATTTTTATTCACCATCATTCTCGAAAATAATTACCTAATCTCATTCTGGGATTGTGAAAGTGGGATTTCCTGTGCATATTCGTCTACTAACAGGCTAGTATTTGAATTGGGTGCTATTTATTACTCAACTGTTACTTTATTATTCATAACTTCTTAATTTTGAACAACTAATAAAATAGGAAGACCAACTGAAATACAAGTTAAAAACAATACACACCGCAGCAGACAAATATAATACCAGATTTCGGCACTACAACAGAATATTCTAGGATTTCTCTTAAAATACTTCCCTAGCAGCTACAAATGAATGATCCTCATCTTCTACTGAGAAGCAAAGTTTACAGGCAATGAAGAAATTTAATCCCTTCCCAAATTACACTGATTATGCTTACACTCCCCCTGGGTTCATGTTACCTCTTCATATAACTCTTACATTCCTATTTGCCAAGGGTCTGTTAGGTTTTACCTATTCATGTCAAAAACATGCACCGCGTATTTTGTGTACTCACCAAACAAATCACCAATGCCAATAGGAATTCAGCTTAAGGGTTAGTTTGGGGGCTTTTTTGTTTGTTTCAAAATTTTCACACATTCATTTCAGCATTAAAACAAATTTAAGTTCTGGAATACCTGTTAGAACAATTTAAAAACCCAAACAAAAACCCCACAAAACTGCAATTTAGTCCTCATCTGAAATACCTGTCAGGTTTTACATACTTGAGAGAGGTTACAGAGGTAAAGGTTCCAAGGTGAACCTTCATGGACATCTAACAGCCTCACTGCTGGGGGTCTAAGCACCAACACTGTCAAAAGTGAACGACTCATCTGTGAGAACTTTCCCTTATTAAAGAAAACAAGTTGCTGAAACTTAGAGGATACCTCTGTGACCTTCAGAGGCCCCAAGAGATATGCATAGAAAATTCATTCAATTTTCTAAACACGGTGCTAAGTGCAGAGCTTAATTACCAGTACTTTTCATATGCACAAATTACGTAATCAGTCTGGCTGAGGAGAATTCGAAGCTGGGACTGTCTGAACATACGTCTGAGAGCAATAAAGCAGAGAAATAGTTGATGCAAAGCATCCCTCCTCATCCCTTCCTTAATTAGAACACTGACTACAAATCCCACCTTCAAAAAGCTCCAAATCCAAGACCTATTTATTTGGTTTGTCAACACAGACATGGAACATCTTAACCAAGTCTCATCCGATCTGTCCCACCATGAGGAGGGTTCTCCACCCTAGTCTCATGTAACCTGTCCAACAACGAATACTGCAGCTGAAGCAATTATTCCCTAAAGGCATGCTCTGGCTTTCTAACCTCTATCTTTATTTCAAGCCCTTGGTTTTTAACTAGCTTATTCCCAGCCACAATGGGAAAGACAGTCATCTGCAAACATCCCTGAACTTTGGCAATGGCTATTTACTGGGACCTACAACTATGACCATGGTACTAAAAGGGGAAGAGGGAAAAACAGCTAGTTTAGGTTTTACAACCATTTGGCACTTACTGTGCTGTGTGTATACAAACTGGGAATGTACCTGATGCAAAAACTCTTTTCCCCAGAAAAGCATCACACCTGATGTTCAGGAACTTATTCAAGGCTAAGGTGGCATCACAAAACTTTCAAAAAAAGATTCACATTAAGTAGCTGATAACTAGGAAGCAGAATACACTTTGATATGAGATCAGCTCTACGTATGCCCTTTTACCAATGCATACAGCCGAAGAGTAAAGACTGGGCTTGTAACCAGGCTTTGGAAAATGAAAACTATGAAAACTCAAATGTTAGATAGAATATAGAAATTAGACATTTCTATTTTGATAAAAATGTTCTCTACTCACTGACACAGCTGCTATTACCCAAATAATCAGCCATCAGTCTCGATGTGGATGTAGCAGCTACTGAGACAAGCCTTTCCATGCCATCTGAATTAAGCTTGACAATAGAAGACAAAATCAACACGGCAGTTGAAAGGCACTAATTTTGCCAACCTCACCACTTTGATCACATACATGAAGGAGTTTTTCCATATGATACAAAAATTACAGTAGATTTTTATATTACCTTGGTATCCAAAATGCCAGCTTCATGGGCCAAACACGGCTCTGGTTTTCTGGCATGCTTATCAATAAACTCAGTATATCCTAAGTTTAGTGGCCTTTGAGTTATAGTTAGTGGTTCTTATTTCAGAACTGCTACTGTTTTACCCTTTAAAAAAAAGCAAAATCTGGTATTACATGTGATGTCAGATAGGCAGGTTTTCCTACAAGACACCTTTGCCTTTTGACTACTCTGTGTGCGAACACATGCCCACCCAGATTCTACTTGGTGTACTTCAATACAACCATGAAAGAAACAGTCCAAAAAGGTTACTTTTAACATTTTACTTCTTGCGGCAGGCATTGCTTACTGATTGTTACAACAATCAGAACAGCTTTGAGAAAACAGGACATAAGCATACCCTTCACGTGGCGCACGTCCACCCCACCGCAGCGGGAAGAATGCTGCCAGCCCGATGCCATGAAGGCCCAGCCGGTGTATGATCGCTCATCCCAGATGACACATTTAGCCATTTGACAATACATCCCACAAGGCCAATACTGACCACAGGGGAGGATGCATTTCCTTCTAACACGTCTTGTACCCCTGTTTACACAAGTTTTCTGCATCCTGACATACCCGTTGTCCCGGAGGCGCGATGCCGCCGCAGGATCCCTGTCGCAGCCTGACGGATGGGTTGCCCTCCTGCCACCAAACGCAAGGCCGAGGGCGAGCGGGGCACGGCAGCGTCTCCCCCTCCTCGCCGAGTTTTCACACGGGGAACGGCTGGAGGCCAGGTGCACCTCGCCGGCCGAGGGGCTGCCACACCACGGCACAGGTGAGGATCGGGGCTGCGCAGCCCAGGGCAGGACCCGCAGCCCGGCACAGGAGCATCAGGAGGTGCTCCAGGTGCCCCCGAGGCGCTCGGGCACTGGCTCGCTGCGGCTTCTGCGCCCGCCCGGGCGAGGGCGGAGGGCGAGGACGACCCTGTCCTGCCAGGGAGCGTCTCTGCCCGCCTGCCCAGGGGCAGCGGTGACAGACCCCGCCCGGCCGGCGGGAGCCACCGCGCCGAACAAAAGGCCCGACGGAGGCCCGGAAACGTCCCGGGGCCGCGGCTCAGCCGCGCCGTCAGCCCGGGGGGCGAACCCCAGCCCGGCGGACCCGTACGGCCTGCGGCCGCCGGTGCCCCCCACCCGTCTCTCACCGCCGCGTCGGGCCCTGCAGCGGGCACGGTGAGGAGAGGGGAAACCGGGGGGAAAAGGACGCAATGCAACAGCTCCGGCGGCACCGAGGGACGGAGGGAGGAACGGAGGGGGCAGCACAATGAGGCCAGCGCAGCCCCTGCCCCTGCCAGTAACAAAAGCTCCCCAGCCGCGGGGCTGCCTTCGCTTCGCCGGGCTGCGGGGTCCGCGGCGGCCGGCGGGAGCCGGGAGAGGTCTCACATCACCGCCCCGCTTCCCCGCTGTACCCTCGTCCCGGCCCCCCGCACAATGCAGCCTCCGCCGCCCCCGCACAAAGCGGGCCAGTCCCGCCGCCCATCCCGCACCGACCTTGAGCCGCCTCGGGCGCCCCTAAGGTTTTGGTCACCGCCTTCCACACGTTGCAGCCCAGCAGGCAGAGGAGAAGCGCCGCCGACCTGCTCATTTCCACCCGCCGCCGCCAGCCGCCGCCAGGGAGAGAATCGCCGCCGGAGCCGCTGCCCGGAGGAGGAGGAGAAAGAGCCGCATCAGGGGCTGGCCCGCTCCGCGCCTCCCTCCATGTTGCCGTGTGCTGCCCCTCCTGCTTTCTCCGCCTGCTGCATTGTCGTCCCGCCGCTGCGCCCCGGCTCCGCGTCCCGCACTGTCCCCCCGGGCGGGGGGGAGAAGGAGGGGGAGGCGGGAGCGCTCCGCGGCCCCGCCGCCTGTCCGCCCGGGTTTATTCTTTAATTCCGCCCCGTTTATCCCCCCGCTCTCCCCCCGGGAGCAGCCCGGGCTCTCCGCCCGCCCCTTAACCCTTGGTGGCACCCCCTGCCCTGCCTCGCAGCGCCCCCTGCCACCCGCACCCCGCCCTGCCCCGCCGCGGGGCTCCCCGGCAGCGCCGGGTCCTGCCCCCGGGGCGGCCGCGCGTTCCCGCAGGCAGCCCGGGCCGGCCCCGCGCCCGCCGCCGCCGCGCTCACCTGCCGCGCTCACCTGCCGCGGG
>NW_024581137.1:37793973-37967300 GCF_017639235.1 Corvus kubaryi
ACCTGCCGCGCTCACCTGCCGCGGGGGCCGGGTCCCGCCCGGCCGCGCCCGCCGCCGGCTCTCCCTCCCCGAACGGCTGCAAAATGGCCTCCCCAGCCGTGCCGGCCCTGCTCGCCTCCCACCGCAGCCAGCGGGAGGGACGAGGGGGAAGGCGGGCGCGGTGACCTGCTCTCCGCACGGCCGGGACGTGTCGGGTCGCAGGGTCCCCCGCGGCCCCGCTGCCACGCGTGACCTCCGGCCGGGGCCCCTGCCGCTGCTGGAGTATTTAAAACGAAATAAAAGCAAAACGAACCAACCAACCGCAAAGCAACAGCAAATGCGCCCATCTACTGGTTTTAATACAAAATAGTTTTTAAAAATGCTATAGCAAACTGCACAGGAACGGTGAACTCTGGGTTGGAAATCGTGGCAATGAGGGCTGAGACTGGGCACGGTACCTCTGGCCCCGTGCGGAGCATGGCAAGGGTAGCACTGGGGACATTCTGCCGAGGGTAGGGTGCTCTCCCTGGGGGCTTTCTCACTGGGGTGGTTTGCATCTTCCCTAAGAGCATCTCTCGGCTTGCTTTCCTTCAGGCCAGCGGAGGCAGAACACAAGGGCACAGACGTCACTCCTCCCTTCCCGGTCTCTGCTGAGCATTACGCGTCCTGAGGGAGGGAGAACAGGCGCTCCTCATGTTTCCTCCAGCACGGAGATTGCTGCTCCAGACAGCTATTATGGCAAGTCTTTACACAGCTGTGCAAAGCAAAGCCTCTGCCCCACTGCCTCGCGGATTTCCCACGATCTGCTCCCAAACGCTGCCAGTGTGCCAGTTGGCCTGTAAGACTGAAGTTTGTATACCCACAAATTTAATCTCTCACTGAGGTGTCTTAAAGCTTCAGGATTAATTAGTAATATCTATTTTTAAGTAAAATCTTCCAATAATAATGCGATGTGTTATAGATTGATTTTTAGAAAGCAGTACAGTTGTTTATTTTGTCATTTCAGTATTTGACCAGAGTAGCTACATCACAAGCTACAGGTTGTTTCTTTTATAAATTCTATGAAATTCTGGTACCCCAGAAGTGTTAAAACTGATTTTACAGATCATTTTTAGAGACACTCCAATTGATTACAATGTATTTCACTTTGACAGATACAACCACGCTTGCAACATCAGTGGATAACAACTAAGGCTGGAAAGAAATGAGATATTGCACAGAGAAATCACAGAATCATTAAATGGTTTGAGCTGGAAGGGACCTTAAAGATCATCTAGTTTCAATTCCTCTGCATAAGCAGACACTTTCCACTAGACCAGGTTGCTTAAAGTCCCATCCAATCTGGCCTTGAACACTTCCAGGGATGGGGCATCTACAACTTCCCTGGGCCACCAGTTCCAGTGTGTCCCACCATGCTCACAGTAAAGAATATCCTCCTGCTATCTCATCTAAACCTGCTCTCTTTCAGTTTAAAGCCATTCTCCCTTCTCTTATCACTACATGCCCTTGTAAAAACTCTTTCTCCATCTCTCTCTTGCAGCTCCCTTTAGGTGCTATAAGGCTTCCCCAGAGCCTTCTCTTCTCCAGCTGAACAACCACAACTCTCTCAGCCTGTCTTTATAGGAGAGGTGTTTCAGCCTGTGATCATCCTCATACCCCTCTTCTGGACTCCTTATTTTGGGGCCCCAGGCTGTTCACAGTACTCCGGGCAGGGCCTCATGAGAGCAGGGAGTAGAATCACCTTCTTCACTCAACCTGCTGGTCACTTCTTGTGATGCAGCCCAAGGTACAACTGGACCTCTGAGCTGCAGGTTTTGAAAGTACAGTGTGTATAGTACCACATGCTCCCTGCATTCTTCTTTATTTCAGCACAGATATCCTTACAGACTATGCTGGGCACACAGGGCTTGTCTCTTACCTGAATAAGCTAAATTTGTCTATATAATTACATGGTAGCACTATGTATGAATGCTGCTATTCATGTAATGAAACTGAGCTATTCCTCCAAATAGCTTCTCTTGAAATGATCTTTTCTCTGTTGCTTCAGTGAGCACTGAAATATGCAACACTGACATACTGGTAATGCCATTGATTCCTGGATGAAAACTCCCTGTGACACAAGGGATAGTTGACATATTATAGCTCAGTTCAAATCCTCTTCAAACTTAAGCAAATATCAGTTATATCCCAGTCACATTTCCATGCCTTGTTTGCTGACACCCATTGGCTAGACACCCTTAAGGAAAAAAAAGCAGACAATTTACTGCAGCCTGAGTAAACACCACAGGAGCAGTGTTAATAAATAACATAAAAAAAAAATCGAAGTCAGGCTGTAGTGAGAGCTCAGTTGCAATTTAGGTCATACATGAGCCAGCAGAATGCTCTTGGAGCAAAGAAGGTGAATGGTACCCCAGGCTTCATTATTCAAAGCATTGCTAGCAGATCAAGAGAGGTGATCCCTCTCGTCTACTCAGCACTGGTGAGGCCACACCTGGATTGCTGTGTCCAGTTCTGCGCTCCTTGGTACAGGAGAGACACGGACACACTGGGGACCGTCCACCAAAGGGTAATGAAGATGATAAACGGACTGGAGCATCTCCCCTTTGAGGAAAGGCTGAGAGAGCTGGAAGTGGCCAGCCTGGAGAAGAAAAGGCTCAGAGGGAATCTGATCAATGTATATAAATACCTAAAGGGAGGGTGCAAAGAGGACGGAGCCAGGCTTTTGTCAGTTGTGCCTAGTGACAGGGCCAGAGGGAATGGGCACAAACAGAAATAGAGCAGGTTCTCTCTGATCATCAGGAAACACTTTTATTTTGAGAGTGACTGAGCACTGACCCAGGCTGCCCAGAGAGGTTGTGGAGTCTCCATCCATGGATATATTCAAAAGCCTTCTGGACACAATCCTGGGTAACTGGCTCTATGAGGCCCTGCCTAAGCAGGCAGGTTGGACCAGAAGACTTCCAGAAGCTCCTTCCAACCTCACCATTCTGTGATTTTTATTCAGAAAGAATCCTTGAGCCCTAGCACTGGAGGTGCAGTGGGAGCTAGATGGCTGGGCCTATTCCTAACCCAAGGTGGGAAATTTTTCCTTTCAGCATTTCCTATTTGTCCAGTCCATGCTGATGCTATGCACAGTACATTTTTACATTGTACAAACAATGTAAATTATATTTTAAATTGTACAAACACATTTTCAAATAGCTGACTATTCAAATAATGAATACTAATATACTTACAACATGAGTACCTATTAATGAGGCTCTCTGTACCAGTCATTAGTAGACAGACACATTCAATGAGTGCCTTGAAGACTACATGGACTAGTTTGCAGGTAGGCTTATAGTGAAAATTTCCAACTTTTAATTCTACAATATTCAGACACCCTTGAAAGGTATGCTGAATATGCTTAAGCAAAAAGATGGGCTAATTAGTTCTTTTCTGTTCTTTCTCACAATGTCTACTACCATATTTCTTGTGGTATTATTTCCACATAGACAAATACAAGTTATGAAAGCAATGCTCAGATAGCCAATGACAACTCTATAATGGAGGATTAACAGTTAAATATTTCATATATAGCAAGTGAATTCAGTGAACCAGAAGGTGCAAATATTTATAATAAAGACGTAGCTCTAGCAGGCTGTTATCTAGCCTTTCTGGTTGGCAGTAGCAGTGTGTGCATTTGCTTTGAAGTACTTTTATAATTTCTGGAAGAATACTTGTTTACCAGTGCACAAGTTACTTTACACATGGAAGATCACACAAACCTAAACCTAGAAAAAAAAAAAAATAGAGTGAACGTCACATATAAAGCCCTGAAGATTATTTTGCAGTGCTCCTGGTAAGCTGAGCCAGCTACAGATTATATGGTATTAAACATTTTACATGAAAATTATAGAAGCTATTTAGTCGTGGATCTTTCAAAGAGAAAAGCAAAGTTTTATGACCAGGACAACAACTATTGCATATCCTTACGAGAAATCTAGCAGTCATTGAGTACTACTGTTGTTGTAGTTGTAGCCATGCTGAGTGTGGATACCAAAACATAATGCTGTCTTTGGCATGAATATGTTTCACCCTGAAGATCTCCGATCATTTCAATATTGTCATACACATGCTGTGCTATTAATATGAAAGTCAACTAGTGCCTATATGTGCTTGTAAGGTAAAGAAATGTTTGGCTCAGCAAGACCTAAATACTTGTTTACATAGGGAAGTCAGTGTGAAACAGTAATGTGTGAAATACATCCCCATACCTGACTTCACACTAAATCCCTTAGTAGACAACTGCATGTGGACCAGCTTGAGACTTCAATAAATATTAGAGCCAAAAGTAGCTTTTATTGCCCTATTTCTATATTAAATAAAATTTTATTTATCTTATTGGAGCTTCCAGAATAGGACTAGGCTGAGATTAAAAAAAAAATATCTGTAAGCATTGCATAAAGGTTGCAGAGGAAAAGCTGGTAGGGAGTCTTGAAGTCAAAATGAAGGTTTTAGGAGGCCGGGCTCAGCAGCGGAGAAGGGGCTGGGACATCTGAAGCAGGAATGAAAGGATGACGAAGGAGTCAGTGGGTTTGGGGACAGGGGAAGGAAGGATGAAGGAGGGGTTGTGTGGGGTCTCTGGGGCTTTTGGGAGCTATGGGAGATATCAGAACATTTTGTGACTGGCAAGGGAGTTTTTTAACCTCTAAGGTAGTTCTGTTTTCCAGATTTTCCTGCATTTCTGAAAGGTGAATTTAAAAGAAACAAAAATATCTGAGAGTCCCATATGAGTCCCGGACTCTTGAGAGTTAAGGATTTAGTAAGAACACCAACATAACAATATTCTGAATAAAAAAAGAAAACATAAATACTAAGGATTATTATAAGGATAACACAGACTATAATTACGAGGAAGTTGTTATTCAGCATTAAAAGTCCTTGTTTCCCCTTTTCTGTTATTTATGGCTCCATTCAGCTGAAGGGATGACTGTCATTTGGATATCAGCTAGGTGAACTTAAAACTTTTTATGAACAAGGTTTGATTTAAACTCTGCTGGATATTACTTACACGATTGTCTCAGCTGCCACAAAGCTCTTATGATACAACAAAAAATATGTCAAATTAAAACAAACCAAACTTCATGCTACAGCAAATGATGACAAAAGTATACCAGTAAAATAGAAGCTTTCTAAAGTATATTTCGGTGTAATGCCTTACTAAAACCACTGTCTTCCTAAAGCTCTTGATAACTAAATCTAAGAGCCTTCCCTCTCTGTTTAATCTCTTCGATGAAATACACTCAAAGCAGTTTAGATCTGAGTTCCTCACCACCACACCAGTTCTCTCCCGGAGGCCACCGCAGCAGTACAGCTCTTGTGGACGCAAACACCCATCCAGGCACAGCTCTGTTCGTGGAGTTTGCGAGTGTTTGTGATTCCTTGTGCCTCCTGATGACAGTTCATTTGAGTCAGCAAAAGTAAAATGCAAGAGAGTCTTTCTTAATGGCCTTGAGGTGTCATTACAAGTCCTGTACAGATTTTAGTCTTTGGGGGAAGAAAAACAAAAAAAAGAAACCACTTTATAAATCAATACAAAACTGGCAAACATTGTTCTCAGAAGCCATAATCTTACTAAGATTTTTAAAACAGATTTTCTCTGAAGTTCTAAAGTCCATTATGTCTTTCTGTGGCTCCCCTTCCTCTCCTCTGCCTTTCGCCTCTGCTCTCACATCTCCTGACATCCAGGACACTTCATTTATTCTCAAGGTTTTGGCTACTGCCTATATTTACCAAAATCTAATTTATCTTTCTGCTCCAAATTTTATTTACTTCAAACTTTCGTTTCAAGGGTAACAGTTTTACAATTGGAAATTAAAACATTCTACTCAAAAACCTTGTCATTTTCTCTACCATTTAAAACCTGATTACTGTTCCTTCTCACCCAAACTTCTAAACAGCACTTGCTTTTTTTTTCCTTGTCTTTTTTTCCATTTGTTTTATCTCATGCATTTATACCAGTTTATAGTTCTAAACTTTGCCATACCTACTGCCATAGTCTTGTTCAAGCAGTTTTACCTAATCTCTATTACTACAGGTACTCCCACCTTCCTACTTCAACCTCTTTCCTTCTTTAATCTAAATTGAGGAATGGGGATTTTTTTACTGATCAGAACCCATCCCTTATCTTTGGTTGGCATCAATACACCTGCTGAGTCAAACAGACAATGCTGCATCAGTATGAATCATTGTTTCTTCTTAAGAGGTGGAGACTTGCCATTTCTAAAGCTCAGGGATTTTTTTTGCAAATGCCATTATGCAGCAGCTTTAAAATAGCTCACAGTTATTGGTAATTTGCAAAGATAGAGAATTGTATTGTAATCCTGGAAGCTCTGTGAAGTGTAATTTTCCAGGCTCTAAGCTTGACTTTTAAAATATTTCAGGTACTCATTCCACCATATTATGTCACAAGTTCTTACTGGAAATAATTTTGGGAGTATTTTAACTGCCTAGTTAAAAACCCCAAAACATTGTGGCACTTATTGATATAATTTTTCTCAGATGACTGTTCTGCTGCATCTGCCTGCCACACACATCCCATCACGCCTTAGTAATCCCTTCGACAGCTACAGCTGTGCCACCAAATACAAGTAGTTTCTTAGCCCCCAAGGGCCCAGCTTTGAATTAGTGAGTGCTAAACACTGTCCCTCCCACAACAATTTACGTGATGCATTTTGTGATGGTTTTTGTTTTCCTTCTGTCACTAAACTCAAACTCAGAGTTTCCTACCAAGCTGTTTCACGTGACACATAAATATTAAATTCTACAATATTAGTATGTGGAAACTGTTTGGTTTTTCACATGTTTGTGCTTATAAATGGTTCTGATGGTTTACTTGCTATTATTCTGAGTCTTACGGGTCCCAGAGTTCAGTGTCTCAGGAGGCATCTTGGTGTACTCGTGCTTTTTTCCTTATCCTGCCATCTCCCATTACTTTGGAAATAACCAAAAGCCAAACCCAATATCCTTAAGATTTTTATCATTCCCTGAAATCTTTATGCCTGAAAGTAAAGATAATCACAGTCCTGCTGTTTTCAGGTTGCCCCTGAAGACCTGGAATGCACTTGTTCTCTGTGCATAGCACAGAGGGGGGAAGCAACAGAAATTAGTTTCTACATTAAGCAAAGTGTCAAAGGAGCATCTGGCAGGGAAGAAAGGCAATGTCAGAAACCTGTTGGAGGAAGGTGACCAAAGGACTGATACACAGTACAAATGTTTTTGTCAGCTGGGGGAAGAAGAGAGGACTGTGTTCTCTATGCCAGAGTTCAGGAGAAAAATAACTTAGTCCCTGCTTTAGTGAAAAGGAGGTAGCAGAGCTTTCACTATGCATTTAAAATACAACTGATTCAATTAAAAATAAAGGAGGTTCATCTGCAGTCTGAAAGACAATTTAAATGCTCCTTTTTTTTTTTTTTTTTTTTTTTTTGTGACCCGTGGCTTTTCTGAGTGCACTGAGACAGGACATTTTATGTAATCTAGATTCAGTCAAGAAGTTATTCACCATACTGGAAAATATTTATACACTTGTACCAGAACTTCTCCAGGTCAGGGTTTGCATATCTTCCCTTGTATTTCCCTGTATACCTATTAGAAATGCACAGAACTCTGTCTGCCCTGTTCTCTCCTTTTCATTTTTCCCCCATGTTTGTCCAAAACATGGTGTAGGCACATGGTGTGATTCTTGGTCCTGTGCAGCAACAGGAGTTGGATTTGATGATCCTTGTGGGTCCCTTCCAACTTAGGATATTCTATTCTATTCTATTCTATTCTATTCTATTCCATTCCATTCCATTCCATGGCTGAATAGTCTGTTCATTTTAACTGTGATACTTTTCACAGTAAGTTTGTATTTTTCTTGATATACAGTAGATCATACTGACTGAAGACATACTGAGAGAACCCATCCCTGACTGCTAATGAAACCTGACATCTGTGCTGTTGATTACAAATGTATTAAAGTTGAACATTTGTTGAAATTTTTATTAAATGGCATAAAAAAGATAGGAGAGTGGTTATTGTCTCAGTTGCTATCTGAGAATCAGCTCTTCCCAACTTTTTGGAGGACTGTATATCTGAAATAGATACAGATTTTCAAGGCAGGGGAGCAGGAATGAGAGAAGGAACATCTGTAGATGGTTTTGCCTGAATTAATCATCATCTGGAAAAGACAGAGCTTAAGTAGTGTGCAAGGTAAACACAGTGAAATGTGAAATACTGAAATGATGGGCAGGACTGTATTTTTATCTCATGAGTGAATAAGACCAGGCATTGTAATTCTTCAGAAATGGAACTGGCTGTGAGGGACTCGTCTCATGACTACTTAGGGAAAAATTGAGCCTTCCTCAAGACGCACAAGCCTCAGGAGATATGGGCTGAAGTGTTGTGAAATGCTTTTGTCTCTGCCATTCTGAACCCTTTGAACACTCATGTGAGCAAGCCTGGCTCTAGGAAAAGCAAAGAGGGTAGTTGTCTATTGGAGCAAATTCCTGCAGGCAACAAGCTTCTGCTGTTCACTGAAGCAGGGATCAGCTGCTTCTAGGTAAGGCAGCAAACTTGTGGCTTTCCCAGGCCCTTCCACTTAGCTTGGCTCACAGGCTTGGCCTGATCTGTTGGTGTTTCCCACCATGCTGACACACCATATGCCTGCTCTGATTACAGATTACCCAGTTTAATCTTACACCAAACCATGTGCTGCTTCCTGAGGAATATTCACAGCCCCTCACTGAGCACTCCTACACCTCAAGATGCCCAGGAACAGCCCTCCAGCTGAAAGTATGCCTTCTATAAATTAAAAAACCAAAAACCAAAAACCAAAACCAAATACCAAAACAAAGAACAAACAAACAAAAAACCAAAAAAACCAAACAAAACCAAACAAAAAAAGAAGCTGTTATTATCAGCTTCTGCATCCAACATAGACAAAGCTAAGGCAAGAGAGTTTGTGGCCATATGTTGGGTAGACAGGGTAGAGACTAATAGGAAATCTGAAAATGTGGTGGGTTTTTTCCCCAGGATGGAAGAAACTTATGGGTCTGCTGAGTGTGGAATTGTGGAATAATGTCCATACGTAAAAGCCAGGCTATCCCTGTAATGCAAGGCTCAAGGACACAAAGACTACTCTGTTTCTCTTACAACTCTTGTACACTGCAAAATAATATGGGAGACAGACTGGAAAAATATATTGAGATCACTTATTGAGAAAGGTGGTATGGCCATCAAATAGAGTACAGAAGTACTGTGACACAAAAACTGAGATGCTTGCAGTTTCTGCTTTCAACTGAAAACATTATGCAAATAAAGACATTCATTGCAATGTGTTCTCCAGAGCACAATGAACATAGCTTTTCTGGGGAAACCCAGAAAAGGAAACGTGAGCTCATTACATGTATCTTATGGTGCTGTGATTTTATGTAGCTTGAAAAAATGAAGACACAAAGGAGTGGGTTTGACCCGAGAAAAATAGTCAAGCCTCTAAATGGATCACATACTTGCAGAGAGAGGTGCTCAGTAAGCCCTGCATTTGGCCTGGTTTTAGGGACATTATTTCAACATGAGAGTGACTCAGACTAGTCCCAGAAGTCAATCTGTCCGAATGTGCACTGAATTTGTCTGCCTCTGCTTCAGACTGGCCTAGCGCATGCCAGCCTGCTTTTGAGATGTGCTGGCTTTGCATTGAAGGACTTCAGTACCTCTATCAGGCACAGTGTTCATGGGAATGCTTAGACACATAATTCCTATTAAAATGAAGGACTCAAGCTGGTAATAGCCTACATAAACACTAATGAAATGTTCACTGTAGGAAACTGAAACTCTTCAAATATTAGGCTTAACCATGTATGCATTCATATGCATGTGGATACACATAAACTGTTGAAAATGGAAATCCACTAGGACCAACATGGAAGTTGTAAAATTTAAGCATGCTTTTCTTGGATTTCTTTTCCATGAAAAGCATTTATTTATGTATTTGCAATGCCACCATGAAAAATTGTCCTTTTTCAATCTTTCTGTGCATACTGTAAAATTATATGTAGATAAATATCAAGACACATAAATACATATATGCAGGCATAAAACTGTATCTGTGCATGGTAGGCAAATGTATATATATAAACATACAAGGAAAGTATTAACTGAGTAAAAGACTTTTATTCTTTGTTTAGTTTAAAATCTCTGGAGTTAGTATAATTCTTTTAAAATTACTATACTGTATAAAGACACACAAATATTACATATTCAGCAAAAACTTCTTGATAAAACAAAAGCACATTGGTACAATCTTACAGCTCATGCTCTTACTTTCCAGTCACTAAGGTGTGCTTCAGACTAATGACATTAGAGGCTAAGCATGGCAGTGACTGGAGTCCAGGCTAGTAAGCCCTGCTGGGATAATTAGCATGACCTCCCTGCTATTGCCATTAAGAGACATTAAATGAGGGAATGCCCAAGGAGGAAAACAGAAATGGAAAGGACCAGACAAAGATGAAGTCTAGGGACTGGGAAAGTGGACAAGGCAGTTGCAGAGAGTTCCAAGCATGAAAATGTTGGGAACAATGGTTTCATATTCTGTAATATGATGTAATGGTCCCAGCTGGTCTTAACCTTGATGGAAAGGCTTTGTTTAAGAACTATAAAAAACTTTTTTTTCATAAACTCTGAGGATAATCTGGGAAGAGAGAGAATTTGTCTTATCTGAATTATGTGGTCTTTGTTCACACTGTATTCCTCACTGAATTTAGGGAACAATATGAGAGCCCTCCTGTGGCCAGCTGAACACCTGTAAATTCCCTTGATTGCAGTCAAAGACGAGACAGCCCACTAGATCATTACCTTGTGTCTGATTTCTTGGTTGTTTTTATCACACTATTTATTGTGCAGAGGTGTGCATGGCATTCTCAACAATATATCAAAGGTGACTGTCCTCAAACACTGATCATCTAAGTTAGAGCATAGACAGAGTGAAGTGAAACACAGAGGTAACACTAGCACAGAACATAATGACTTATTATCTATTGCTGTAAGTCAGCACAACTCCACCAACACAGACAAAAGAAGATAAGTGGATTGAAGAGGTAGCCATATGGAACACTTTAACAAAAGGCAGTGGAAAGGATGGCTCCAAGCACCAGTCTGTGTCTTCATACACAATGCACTGACATTTACACCAAGACGGAATAGATGTGAAAATCTGGGCTCTGACTGGGTATTTTTGATATATCCCTTTGCAGAATTTAGATACTGTACAAGCTATCCCACAGGATTGTTGTTAATAGTCTCCTACTTCTAGACAACTTGAACTCTACCAGGCTAATCCTCATTCACATCAGCTTGGTTTACGGAAGTATCAGAACAAAAGGATTCAATAGCATAAGAAAGGCTGAGAGATCACGCTTTCAATATCTGTAAGATTTCCAGTAAAAAACAATTCTTTTGCTGAAGGGGCAGAAAAAGATGCTATGCAGCCTCTTAAAAAAAGTGAGTAGCTGGTCTAAGTACATTGAGACCTTGAAAGGTTAGGAAAAGAACAACTTATATTATAAAGGCTATGAACCAAAAGAATCCCTTTAAAGCTAAGAAATTTTAATTCAATTTCTTACTTTCATAAATACAAAAATGCAATCATTTTTATTTTATATAGTTTAATTCAAGAGGACATACTGAGAAGCAACAGCTTAGCTCCTCTGAACAAATGTGCTCTAAGTTTAGCCTGAAGAACCGAGTGTGTGTCCTATGCAATGCAATGCATCACATTACTGAGCTCTTTAAATGGGCATAGGCAGCTGAATTGTCAATTGGGAGAATTGTCAAAGGTAATTTACACAGTATTGCTGATGATTTTCATTTACATGAGTAAAAGTGCAGGCAGGAAAAGCAGTATTTCATCCTTCCAGTGCAACATTAATCAGTGTTGCCTACCATACAGTCATCAGTTTTTCATGTTTTCTAAGTCAGAGCAAAATGCTGTTCAAATAATTTTTATCTGCAGTTTTTCCAGCAGCAGATCAGCATTACCCCAAGCTCCTAAATAGTTGCTCCCTGCAATTTTTGAGTTTCATGATCTTTCTAGACTTCTAAATTTAGCTGTCTTTGCTCTCCTTGTCAGGCATGTACATGTGACAAACTCTGGTTCAGTAAAAGAATTTTAACTTGTGAATTAAAATCTGCAAATCGAAATCGGTCCAAGTGGGGGCCTTTCTCTCTTGGTAATACAGCCAATTGATCAGTAGATGGTGGTGGTGCACTGTCACCTGATGCAGTTGGCCAAGGACAGCACCCAGCTGTTAAAACATTTTTATTATAGAGCAGAGTAACGGTCTTGGACATGACCGAGTTTTTAATATATCAGAACATTAGAACATTAAGAAATGATAAATACTAAATATACGTGTCTTATAAACTAGGAGAAGTTGTATTTTCTTTTTTTTCTTCTTCTTTTTTTCGCCTAGAGTTTCAGCAAACTTCTAATCTTCCTTTTCCTCATCCTGTATTTTAATTCAGTGGGAAGAGAGTCCTTTACCTTTTGCTGTTTTCATATATTAATTAAAATGATAGAAGGAAGGAGAAATAAGAGTGCGAAGATGCCTAATGAAATTGCCAAACTCCAGAAATTCTTTCAACATGGTTATTTGCCGCTTTCCCTCCCACATTGACTTTGTCACGCAGCAACTCTGGAGGTGAAGAGGGAGAGAAGGAGCTGGTTTCAGTCTCCTTTTCCCAGGCAGATAGGATGGAGAGGACGGGCACTGGGGACATCCTTCACCTGTTCATGGACAGGATTCTGGCACACCTCTGAGTCTTGATCTGTTTGCACTGCTGTGGGTATTTTAGAGCTTCTTTCTAGGGATATGTACAGTATTACGCACCTGGAGCCAGTGTGCTTGTCATGGGGAAGGACTGTATTGGTCTTGGGGTCTCTAGTGAGAGAGAAGTAGTAAAGTCTTGGAGCAGGACCACAAATGAGTGAATTAGAGCTGCCTTTCTGAGCAGTACAAGTGCTGAAGCTTTATAGCAGGACCTCTGATGGGAGTGACATGCTGAAAGCAGTCATGAAATATTGTAGGCTAGGGACCCCATAGCAGGGGCAGATCAGATTTCCAGTTAAACACGTTTGCCACCCACTGGCCAGGCTGCAGATTTGCCTGTTGCTGCGATGGGAATTAACAGCTTGTAGTTGTAAGTATTAACATATGATGGATGATTAGGATGTAGAAAGCATAGTTTAACAGTAGAGTATATTTGAATATTTATAGGCTTTTGTTTACCATATTAAATGCAATGACTCCAGAACTGGGCAGTGACAGGGCCACACTAACACCTTTAATTTACAGCTCGCTTCTGCCATCAAAAACAATACTTTCTCAGTTCCTAGGTCATACTTCCTAAGCTGACTAACAGATTATGTTCATGAACAATCAGAGCTAAAGGAGCCATTTCATTTGGGCTGTGCATAGAGTCTGTTATGAAGGTAAAACCAGACATTAATTCAAAGTTGAACTAGTACTTGAGAAGAGGGTGAGAAAGCTGATCCAAACAGTTCCTTTTCCTCAACCATCTGGTGCCAGAAGAATCTGGTGTCAGAAGAGAGAACTGAGGGAGAAGTCCAGACAACTTGGCTGAAAGCATCTTCCAACAGTATTGGTTCCTATTCAGTTTTGGTTTTGGTCCTATCTTCACCCAAAACCAGAACTGCATTGTGAAGGTGGATGAGTCTACCTCATATCAAAAGAAGTAGTACAAGCTGGGCAGAGAAACAAAGAAAAATGTGCCTCAAGGCTAGCAGGCCAGAAACAAGAAATTACCTTTTCAGATTTACCTAACATGAGTCAGATTATTTTTCTGCTTTCCTCCCTCCCTACTTCACTGTAATTTTTCTATCACCTAGAAAGAAAAGCATGTTTAAAGATGTAATATGAAGAGTAATTCCCGTGCTGCCCATTTTGGATTTGAAAGCTGGTAAGAATTTATTGCTCAGTAAGTTATACCTGATACTGTGACATTTCTAAGGGCAATGGTTATGTAAATACATCCGTATATTGTCTCTGGGGTGCCACTGCAAACAAAAAACACAGTCCCCGCAAGGTAATGATATCACCTTTACGTGACTGAATACAGAAAATGGAAGACCATAAAAAGAATGTTTTATGAACATTTTCTCTGTTATTAGGTCTTGGAAAAATATGTATTGTTTCGAAGGAAAAAAAAAGTAGTGAAGGAGTGAGAAATTTAAATAATTTTCATGGTACTTCAAATATTTAAAAGGGAATACAATAAAATACAAAGAAATTCATAAACTCTGATTTCCCAGTTATAATTAATTTTGCACTCTGAAGGTGTCAGTGCAGAAACATTATCCATGTCAGATAAAACATCAAGTCTTAGAATGAAATTAATATCTTAAAGAAAAATCATAGCACAGCTTGTACTGTAAGGCTTGGTCATTAGAGAAGTTATTTTGTATAGCTGTTTCTTACCCTATAATTAAAATGATAAGTTAACCGTAGTCATGACAGTTCTTCCTTGATTAGTGTATATTATTCTTATATCAATCTTAGAATCATGAACTTCTGGCAAATTGGGTCTAGAACCTCCATATGGAGTCATGAGGTTTTGCATGCAAATGGAATTTCTCACCCCATAAACACTCAAGAAAATGTAAGTATCTTCAGTAACCAGATGGAGCAAATAGTCGTTTAAGGCATATGAAAGTCATGAATATTGCAGGAGAATAAAAATATATTTTCTGTATATATATATACACATATATATATGTATTCGATGTAGAGTTAATGTTAGTTATCACGCATTTAATGTGAAATCTCTTTTTTTCTTGAATAAATGCATGGCAAAAGATTCAGGGACAAGGTACTACCTAAAGATAAATATCATTGTCAACACTGCAATAAAAAATACCAAGGTCCCTCTGTTCCTTGCTATGTTATAGGGCACAGTACTGCACTCTCTGATTTTGTAGATGATGCCTAAATGCAAAGAAAGGCAGACAAGAAAAGTCAAAATTGGGTCTTTGACTTAAATGCAGTAATTTATTTTGTGCTGACTATTACCTCACTGAGAATGTTTCCAAGAAAGCAACATTTAGTACTAAAGGTGAATTTCGTGCTTTCCAAGGCATGCTGTGGGAACTTTCCTGTTGCCTGAAGAGCAAATGAGTTTTTCAAGATGATACTTTAAAAAATTGGCACTCGGCTGATTACCTCTTTCTACTGCTGTTGATAGACTTACAAGCAGTACTGGGAAGACTTCCAGTACTGGGAAGAACACTGCAAGGTTGCTCTTGCCATTCTTCTGCCTTAGGCTACACTCAGTCTCTGCAGTTCAGCCCAGTGATCCAGACATTATGTCCCAAGTCACTCCCCAGAGAATACAATTCGTATGTTTCACTGCTCTGCCTGTTCAGAAACACTTTCTAACATCTAACCTAAACCTCCCTCAGTGGCATATAAAGCTTTTAGGTTTTTATCCTATCCAACATGAACATGGCAAACAGATTACTTCCTTCCTCTTGCAGCAGCAACTTTTTACATGTCAGAAGCTTGTGTCTGTCTCCCTCCTCATTCTTCCCTTCTTTTGGCTGTCAATCTTTGCAGACAGCTAATCATTCTTACCACCCTCCTTTGGACCCCTTCCAGATGATTCACATCTTTTTAAAAATAACTTGAGTGGCCAAACATCCCTTATAATGTGGGATTTCCCATGTTTAAGCCTCAAATCTCACATGCCATGTTAAAAACATGTGAAATATTGCCTGCTTGAATATTTCCTCTTTATTAAAATAGGTGACATGGGTTTTGAGGTTGAAACATAAAAACTTGCAGCTGCTTTCCTGCCCATTCTTCAGAGCAGCCTTTGGCAGCAAAGAGCCATGACTTGGATGTAGCTGAGACAGAAGTAAAAGCCAAAGCATCCCTAAAAGAGCTGGGGAAGTCTGAAGAACAGTGCACACCCTGAAGAACCAAGAAGGCGTATCAGTGTTTTAAAATTCAGAACCCACCAATTCTGAGATGCTGCCCTGCATCAGGTGTAATCCTTCTCCCAAGGACTCACCAACATAATAAGAAAATAAATACTCCGGTGTTTTGTAGACAATGCTTTTGTTTATACAGCTCAGGAGATGACATTTTAGGTCCCTGACTACTGTTTGGCTTGGGATTCTCCATGCTCTCTTCTCTGCAAAATGCTATCCAGCAAGTCATGCTCCATCCTGCATTTGCTCAGTTGCTTATACCTGATTACCTAAGGACCTTGTCTTCACTGTGCTTCCTCTTTTTCTTATCAGAAGACTTTTTTAATTTGCCAAGATCATTCTGAGTTTTGGTCCTTTCTCCATTACTTTTGCTGTTTCTCCCAGCCTGGTGTCATCTGTGAATTTATTGCCTCCTCACCTTTCAAGTATACAAATTATTTTAAAAAGAACCCAAACCAAAACTATAACCAGACCTTGAACAGACCTTTGAACTTTATCTTTTTCTGATGTATCTGATGTAACTTTATCTGATGTATCTTTAGTTTCAACAGAGAATCATCTACTATGTTATTTGGAGCAAGTCAGCAGCAGAATGGACTCTACTCCTCAGACACCATTTCCATGGATACAATGAAACAAGGTATGAGTTTGCTTCTTCCACTTCTAGCTGTATGGAATTACTGTGTTGCTTGTAGAAGCCAGATTCAACTCTTGTCTCTGGAAGCAAAAACTGGAGAGTCATTCTGAGTGTCCTCAGCCCTGTCCACTGTGGGAGAAGCACTGTTTCAGAGACATGAGTGCACATCTAGCTGGGGCAGAATATGAGATCAACCCAAAGGAATAAACATCTCCTTTCAGAGCTAAGAATACTCCAGCACTAAGAATGTCCTCTGCAAAATACCTACTACAGCAAATAGGAATACTTTTTCTTGGAGTCCCTAGGTAACTGATAATATAAGAGAGAAATTACAGTCTTTTTCAGCCTCTAAGACCTGTGACATTCAAATACAGCAGTGTCCATCACCTCTAAAAATATAAGCTGTAGCAGATCCCAATTGCATGAGAAGAATTTCCTTCAATATCATCAAAAGGTCTGGGATCTCCCACTTTGTGAAGACTTTTAGAGGAATCTTTTAATAGTTTTCTATGAATATGTATGAATCTTTCCAGTCTGGGGCCTATCTGAGGAGTGAAATTTGGCATTTAGGAAATACTTGAACCTAACTCACTTCCTTTTTTCCCCCAGCATTCTGACTGATGACATTTCAGAGTAAAAGAAGGCTTTGCAGCTGACCTTTCTATTCCTGCCAGAGAGACCTTACAGGCAGTGGCAAATTCTGTCATTACACAAGGTGAAAAAGATACGATTCATCCTTATCCAGTCTGGACATCTTGGCAGGATCAGAAATATATTTCTAGTTAATTCAGTCCCAATGCAAAGCTTTCAGTGACCAAAGTAGGTGAAAGTGAGTGAAGAAAAGAAACTTAAACAATGTTTAAAGTTAATTTCACTCACTTATGCTATTTTCAACTGAATTTCTAACTTTTAAACCAATAGCTATTATTATCCAGACCATTAAAAAATAAATTCCTGTTGAAAATGGAGATGGTGGTTTATACCATCCACTTGCCAACAGTGAGAATAGAGGTGGCTGGAAAGATATGAAATGTATAGCCTGTGCTGATAGAACATGGGCTCACAGGATTTATATGCATTCAGGGACCACTTACAGGCCTGTTTTGCACCTGTGTGGCCAGAGATGTGAATGTCGTGGGCTAGTTTTTCTTTGCAGCGATGCAAGGAGGTAATAATTCCCACATTTTTCTCTCAGTGACAAGGGGAACGTAGCTTTGAGAGCGGGAAGGCTGAGGATTGGGACCTCTAGTTTCTCTAAGGTGTTTTTAAAAGATTCTTTAACTCCAGACACTTTGTATTACTAAGCTCCTTATAAAATGATGATGTTTATGACAATCATTTTTCCCTGTGAAATTTCCTTTCTGCTCAAGTATTTACAGGAAGAAAAAGTTTTCCTTTTTCCTCTGTCAAATCAGCAAAGCTTATCCTGTGAGGATTTCTGAATGAAAGGGGGAGATTAGTGTTTCAGGAACATACCTTAACTCACTTTAGAAACATTTACTGGACTTCCTGCCATACCTCCTGTCCAGCTGGCTGTGCAGCCACTGCCCTGCCTCCCTCTGTGCTTCAGCTTTATTTTATTGGAAGGAATTGGGGGAAAAAAAATCCACAAACAAGCTCTGAGATACTTTATATCACAAAATCCCACTTGGGATGTGATTGTTTTTGACTAAAGCAGGGAGCTTCACTAAATGGGATTAAGGAAATTTCCAGCTGCTTAGAGATCCTCCTTTTCTCTGCCTCTCACTGACAGGGGAAAAAAGTTCAATTGTAATTGCATTGCAGGATAATACATCCAGTGGCTTTTGACTCAGCACCCACAGCTATCACTGCCTCAGCTGTACAAAAGGGAGCCAACTGCCCTCAGGGGTTTTACCAAGACCTATTTCTCACCAACACAGAGAATATTTATTTTGGTCCTTAGATGCACCTTGACATTTACAGAATCATAGAATCATAGAATATACTGAGTTAGAAGGGACCCATCAGGATCATCAAATCCAACTCGTGGCCCTGCATGGGATCCCCCAAGAATCCCACAATCTGCCTGAAATTAACAGCTCCAGTTTTTATGTTCTGCTCAAGAAGTTTGGGAAAAAATGCAAAATATCTTTTTTTTTTTTTTGAACATTAGGTTTTCACAGAAAATCACTTCAAACATTTTCTTTCCTATGTCTTTTAGTTTTGGAGTATGTTTCACTGTGATAGTGATGGATCTGCATAGTAGGATCACACAACAATTTTGTTAGGACAAAATAAGATGCAGAAAAACAGCAAAATACAGCAATCCATCTTAAAAATAATAACCCCCACACCACTGCACAGATTACTTACATTATGTTTTTGAGATTAATACAGTATGTTTCAGAAAGTCAGTTACCCTTTTACCCTACTCTGTGAGTTTATCTACTTTCATTGGGCTTGGTTTCCCCAAAAAATTTAGAGGGGATATTAAAAAGAGGCTTTTTTGAGATTGAGAACTATCTGATCAATATGCTGCTATTGGGCTTTTTTTTAACAGCATAAGTAATCTCTAATTGTACTTTTGATATATATGTTTTGTTAGTATAATTGTATCTGGCAGTAAATTCATAGTTAGAAAAATAGCCCAATCCATCAGGGTTTTTAAAATCAAACTGGTCATAGAGTGTTGGGGTCCCTCCCCTGCCATGGAGCCCTGGGAGAGGGGCCCTGGGGGGGAGACACGGGGTTTCCCTGCCCCTGGTCAGTCTCATTCCCCATTGGTTGGTTTGTGCTCCCTGGTGTGGCCAAGGACCCTCGGGTCCCGTGACTGCGGAGTTCCTGAGCAGAGCCCCGGCCATGCGGCTGGAGAAATAAACATCTCTGAAACATCTACCACGAATCTGTCCATATATACTTTGTTTCCACAGGACTCCTGGTTTGAAATATACTTGTTGCAGTAATCCCCGCTGCGACAATAGAGGAATTGTATAATTTAAAAAAGCAGATCAGTACTTAATTATCTGCCCGAACATGTGTCGTTATTTAAGGTTGCTTGCTATTTAATACTATCAGTGACTTTTTATGAGGGGAAATTAAAATTCTGTGCCCTAAGGAGCTTGTGAAAGGTTTCATCAAAAGAAAAAGGTGCAAGTGTTCATTAATATGCCGTGTTCCAGTTTGAGGCAGGGAAAGTATGTGTGACACCCAATGTACTTAGAACTTTTCTACCTTATATTCTACTGTCCAAAATCTGTTTTACCTTTTCATTTCTCTATCAAAGTCTGTTATGCCAGCCTATGTCAACGACAATCTCTCCTCATGATGGAGTAGAACCAACAATGCTGCTCATCCACCAGGATGCCAAACGCACCTGGTGCAGGGTGTGTGGGCACTGGGGTCCTCAGGGAGCAGCCCACTCTGCATCTGAACCATCCCCACCATGGAGCGCTCTGTGCCCTCTCCCCTCTCCTTCATCTATGGGCCTCTATACAAATATGCATGATTTCTGTATGTGCGTTTAATCTTTGATGTTTAATTCAATATATGAAAGTACTAAACAAGTACAGTTGTTTTAATGAGTACACCAGAATTTTTTCCTAGATGGATTTGAAGAGAAATTTTGCTTTTACTTTAAACATTTCCAATATAAATGTCTACTTTCAAAGGAAATATAAAGCTTGCAGAAACTGTTCAACAAGGTGAGGCATTATCTTCTAAATAAGTTTTCATTTTTTCCTAAGGAATCCAAAATATCTGGAATCCAAAAGATCAAGAAAGTTGAAATTAATATTCTTTGATTTTGCAGAAAGACTTGCAGGAAGCCTCAGGTATTTTTATTAGGAGGTTATTACCTTAACTTTATAATTTTTTAATGTAAATGAAGCTGTTGTTAAATGCTAAGTAAGGTTAAATCATGCTCTGCAGAGATTGCTAAGCAGTTTGACGTGAATTTGTGCTCTCCTCTTGACTACCTGATTTTCTTAGGAATTAATCATTTCACTACTTCTCCAATTGCCATAGAACCTAAACAACTTATTGAAATGAGCCAGAATTCCCAAATAAAACAAAAACTGCAGAAAAAATAGAACAGTAGCAGGAAGAGAAAAAGTTCTGACTGGTAGGTAGGAACAAAAATTTCATAATATATTCTTCAGAGTGTGTCCCACTTGCACATCATTCTTCCAATTAATCAGATATTTAATCAGCCATAAGAATATCAATAAAAAATAGCCAACCTCCATATTTCTTAAAAAAGAAATATATAATATTACATTGCTTTTCATTAATATGTTACTTTTCAGTGCTGTCTCTTCACTGTTTTTTTTCACCATGTTCCCCAGCTTTCACCCACAAGCCTGCTAGAGGGGCCTCAGGGCTCCAAAGTGCAGCTTGAATGACACATTTATCACTACTGGAAACTTAGAGACTTTATGCTCACCTGGTTCCTTGGTGCCTTCATCACTTAAGCACATTTTTAATCCAAGCATTTCCCAAATGAAGCCCTCCACAGATGACTCCCTTCCCAAAGAAGGAGTTTTGTTATTCAGTTAGTTAACATAGTTATTTAGTTAACTTAGTCTTGCTAAGGACTGTTGGCCAACAGGAAAATGTGTGTCTGAAAAACTTAGGTTATGTCCATATGGACAGGTTGAAAATTTGATTAAATGTTTGACAATAACATATCCAAAGTGTTCAGTTTCCATAATGCATCAGGCTCATTCTCAGTGTCTCCAAAACATCAGGAGAGAAAAGATGCAACAGTAGAGTCTTTTATGTAGAAAATACTTGGCAAATATACAGGCCTGATGAAACATCCTTTGAGAGGCTAAACAAATTTCTACTTGTAATTCTTTTACATCCCCTTTAAGATGGTATTTTCTCCCCTAAATACGATGTTGAAATTCTACTTTTAGCAAGTTTAAAAAATAAAAGTTACATTTTCAAAAATGAAAAACAAGCCTCTGTGAATAACTAAATCTCAAGAACTATAGCTACAGGGCTACAGACACAGGCATTCCACCACTCAAAGATTTCAAAAAATGCAGTGTTTGAGCTTAATAAACCCAGCATCACCTGCAAGCCAGATTAGTAAAAGAGTATGGTCTCCTGCCAAACTTCAGGGAAAGTTCATATTTTCAAGAGTTCATAACCCAGTTGTAAAATGTTAACACAACTGTTTTCCAGAGTTCTTTTTGGTATACAAGTTTCAGTTGAGAAATCCTTCCATTTAATCAAATATAGTTCACGTTAAGGGACAAAGAAACAAACTTTGAATCTATTTGCAGTGTTTTGTTTATAACACTGAAGTTTTACCATTGGGAACCATTGTAAGACATAGAATACAAATAGTTATTTGTACAAATTGAAGAAGCAATGTTAATTATATAAGCACCTAGTTTTGCATACTACTTTTCACCAGTAGATTTCATGATGTCAGATGTCATACTCCATGTTAATTAGATGAGCACCTAGTTCTGTGCAGTACTTTTTACCAGCAGTTGCCAAGAAGTCAGGTTTGAGGTCTCTGATCTACAATCAAAGAAACAAGTTGAGTGACATATAAGCTGATGTACCAGATTGGGAACCAAGGTAGGAAAATCGTCTGGGGATCTTTACTCCTAACTGGGCCTGCTCACCACAAAGCAAGTTACATGTGTAGTAAAACGTACAATGCACCATCTTCACACACAAATGTGTATTACAAATTCAGGTCTGTAACAGCCTGTTCACCTACACAGCTCCAGCCATGGGCATAGCCATGGCTCGCTCTGGCAGAGAGAGACCAATAGCCCTACATGGCCCCAGGGAGGGTTTCATTTGCCTCTCAGGGGCACCAGGAGTCTGTCATCCATGAGGTTTGGAGCATGCCATGCTGGTATTTTTCTTTAACAGTAACAGGAGATAATTATTATAGTGTTATGGTATCCTAAGAAACAGGTTTTAGATAGAGATTCTGCAGCAGTCCTAAACACCTAGATATCTAGATATTAAACCTACAGTTTTTAGTGGTACGTAAATTCAGTTCCCTCTCATCCCTCTGCAAAACAAAGCAGGGAACAAAGTCACCCAGTATTATCCTTCACCTCTAATGTCAATAGTTTTGTAAAACTTTCTTTTACAGTATCTATTGAGTATGAGCATTCTCCACTTCATACGGCAATATCTCATGTGCGAAATTGTCTTCTGTTGCAATTTCTGTTTCTTAGCCTATGAAAACCTTACAAAAATAATAAAGGTCCTAAAAGAATATATAAAAAGTACTGGTCTGATTTCTTGCTGCAATATAAAGCTTAATCTTCAGTCACCTCTGTGAGCTTACTCATATCCCAGCCCAGGCACTCTTATGACAGTGCAGAAGGAACATCTGTCTATGCAGAGCAAACAATTATTACCCATTATGAGAACAGCACTGGAACAGAGATATAATTAATTACAGTAAATTTAGCACCATGAATTGAAGGACTCAACTCCCATTAGCAAACAGGGAAGGGAAGCTCAGTAGGCAGATAACATCTTTTATAGGCAGGGATCATATAAATGCTCATTTCACACTTATTTAATCTTGCGAAAACACTGTTAGGAGGAAAAAAAATTGTTCCTGGAAAGCAAATGAGCTATTCAAAGGCATTCAGACATCCCCATACAGAGTTTGTGTTCAAGAGAGCCCTGAGCAGTCAGGACAGCCCATGATCCAAGCTGGCAGACCTGCTGGGACACGATGGAGCCCTGAGTGCCCCTATGGACAGATGCAGAGCAGTGCTGCCAAGGTGCCTGCCTCACCCCTTTGGATGTGTGCCAAGGTAAGGATGAACCAGCATCCATGCTCTGCACCACAACCCACATGTGGTGCACACAAGAGGCTGCCTGGGGTGAAGGATACCAGGCGGGGTAAAGAAAAGGGTGCAGCGCCGCGCAGGCACCCTGCCCAGGGTTTAAAACCTTCAATAAGGTTCTGCAGTGAAAAACAGTGCGTGATTACTGGCATACTGCCATTCTCTGGAGGTAAGAGGAACCACCAGAGTGGGTATGTTCTTGTGAAGATTCCTGAAAATGAGACCACTGTATTTGGGACCAAAGTGTTGTAGCACCTTTCTCTTTATTTCCCAAGTATGCAGCAAGACAAAGCAGAAAACAAGTTATTAGGAAAACAGCAATGGCTTTGAGATGGGAATGTAATAAAAAAATCAGAAAAAACCAGCTCACTCTACCATATCTAAAAACCCAACCAGCCAAAATTTCAACTAAGATCTAAGAATTAATATATGGACTGACCATGAACTGCTCCAGATATGTTGGAGGCTAGATGGTGAAGTTTCTACAGCACTCTCTCTGAACCACAGGCTGTATCAGAAAAAGTAGAGCAGGAAATACTTTCAGAGATGGAAAGGTCTGTTACATTCCTTAAAATATTGGCATCTAGTGCTGGAATCTTTTTCCTCTAATAAGGTACAGGTCATGAGAACAACACAACAATGAGGAAGGTCCCTTGCACTCTCTCTGTAACACTTTTGTCAGGGAAGAACTAAGAAATGTGTAACTGCTTTGGTAATTTTGTAGCCTTTGGTTCACAACTGAGTAATTGGTGCTGAGGATTCTAGTAATGTCTGGAGTAGACACCAGTACTCTGTTTTTGTGTAGTCACTTTTTTCATAGCCTGTAGGTAGGAAACTTTAATTTAAATCTTACTAATAACATAAAATAAAAATAGCTATTGATTTTACTGACATTTTAGCATGCAAGGTATTTTTAGAAATTATTTGGAACCTCTATCTTCACAGATAGCTATATTTCTATTTTACTTGTGAAAGAATATAATTTAGGTGCAAAATGTTTCAGTTAATTCCTCTCTGATACTACAAACCTTTTCTTACTTAAATCTGTAAATTGATGATAAACACCATCAGCTGCAGAATTCTGTAATGTAATTTTTAGTTACTCAAAACACACCATGTCTCCAAATTATTGCAAGTCATGTAAGTGTCCAAGTTAGCTGCTAGCCCTGTGTGAAACTGAAACTTGGGCACCAGGGATTTTGTCACAGGGTCTGAGTGTTCATTAAAAATGACAGAAGTAAACAAGACATGGAAAAAAAAGGTGTAAATTCAGAAAACTAAAATCTAAATCCAACACTTGGCATCAGTCCCTTGAGACTTGAAAACCACAGTTTTATTTGCAGTTTTCTCGGGATATCAGTTGAAAGTCAACATGAGTGTGCACAAGCAATGCACAGATCTGGAAATACCGCTGTGTCAGAGTCTTGGCTTTTACCCCAGACAGTGCCAGGGTGTGTATGTTAAATTGTTGTGGCTTTAGAGATGACACTGCCTTCATCCATGACCCCCTTGCACAACTAGAAGGACCACCAGCAATACCAGTTCCTGGCCTGGCAAGTGCATTGTCCAGACCAAAACACCTAAAAAAGTAATGTTAGTGATTAGAGAGAAACAACTTTCCCATGGCAGCACCCACAGAACTGTCTTTCATGTTTTTCTATCATCAAAGGGCTAAACAGTGATCAGTGTATGACTCTACAACTGTTTCCACGGATATTTTATAATTCAGACATCATGTCCCCCAAAACTTGTCATATGTAAATGAAATTTCTTTATGAAGCACTTAAAATCATGTCCTATGCCCTACAGCTGTGTTCAAATACTTCCAGGTCAAGTAAAATGTATAGCAAAATCAAATTGGGTATACACAATCACCTGTAGTTTCTTTAAGCAAGGCCACCTCAGAGAAGCAAGAATAATAGTCCAGGAAATGTTGAAGAGATTTTTTTTCCAGCCAATATACACAAATCTACAGTTACTTTGCTACCAGTGGCCAATTTTCCTGCACCACACTGTTGGGGAAGATGAAACAGGAAAGCCTTATAAATATGATTGCCTGACAAAAGATTTTGGGAATATGAAAACTACAGGCGACATCGAAATGAAGGCCACTTTTGAAATACCAAATCTTAGTTACTGAACAACTGGAAAACAATGGTATGGCCGACTGAAGGTAATCCCCTCTTGATTGAACAATACCCTCTGCTTGCAGGCAGGTCCAAGGGTCAGAGCAGACCCTACTAGCTCAGCAGAAGGGGTCCAAAGAGTAGTTTTTAGAAGTTAAGATGTAACACTCTATGGTAATATAAGAACTCTTATAGGCTGTATGTAAATGCTATAGGATTTGTATCTTGTATTAGATTGGTTAGTGACAATTAGAATATTCAGTACAGAAGATGATTTATTGTATTGTAACCAGGACTTCACCATTCCATCCTTTTCTCATCACTTCTTCTTCAATTCCATTCCTCTCTTACTCTTCGCACACTCTTACACTCTCTCTCTCTCTCTCTCTCTCCTTACTTACTCGCTTACTCTCTTGCTCTCTTGGGCCTGCTCAGAGCTGCCAGCTGCAGCTCTAAGCAGTGCCCCTATACCCACGCCCTTTGCAATAAACTGCATGTTCCAAGATCTGCTTATAGAGATCTCTCGTCACCGTCACCGTCCGTCTCTGTCCATCGCGACCGTCCGAACCCCCCAAGATACCCACACCACACCATAAAAATTGTTGCTTAATCTGGCCTGAATTTTTGTATATGTTTAACAGTGCTTCCCTGCCACTGTTCATCTGTTATAATAAAACAATACTTCTCGCTTGTTTATACTTCTAGCTGATTACATTCACATATTCTTCACAGCACAGTTTTTTACAACAATTCAGGAGCCTCCACCCCAATAAACCGGAATGATAATCCTGAACAATCCTTCCCATCCTAACAGTCGGAATTTATTTCTATGCAATTTCTCCATCAGCTACAGCCTTTGCAAATCTTATCTAACACTGTCTCATCTAGGGAATGTTCTAAAATCAGATTCATGCACATATAATTGAACTTTTTGCTTGGCTTTTCTGCAATTTCTATTCTGTAGCAAAGATAGCATTTTTAGTTCTGACAACTCTCAGAGATTATTTGAAAGTGATGTATTTGCAGATGGATTAAAAGTATCTCTGTATTTTAGTTATGGTATTTGCAATACTTGTCCCTTGTAGTGATGGCAACAGTCAATTTCATCTAATGATACTTTCTATAAGGACATTACATTTTTATATTTGTAGACCAACCTCTACTTATTTGAGTTAATTTCTGATAGCACCTCTGGCATACATCCTCTAAATGTCCAGTTTTCACCTTACTGCTCCAGGAGATTTGTATTAATGCAATTTATTGAAGTCTAATTCAGACAATCTGGGTTTGCCCTTACCACTGTTGGTGAATCCCACAATTTTGTCAAGCACCAGTCCCAGATTTTCCAGTTACAGTCACCTTGCCACTTCATATCATTCTGTTTGTTTTAAGGGACCCACCTTGAGCTTAAATCTCTAATTCATTGCAAAAGCTCTTCCTGCCCTCAGGAGCTCTGTATTAGGACCTAAATGGTTCAACTAATCAGGCAGCTAACACCAAGCAAGTCTCAAGTTAAGGATGAATAGATGGGAACCCAAGGGGACAGGAAAGACTACAGCAGAGGCCACAATGAGCTGGAGAAAGAGCTTCTGGTTGTAGGCAGTCTGCAGCTGCTGATATTGTCAATATGCCAGAAAAAGGAGCAGCTGCAAGAGAGGGAGGAAGGGAGAACTGTATAGGACCTCCTGACTTGACCCCACACTTCTGCAGTATAAATTTTTCCTCCCTCTCCCCTTCCATACTCCACCCATAAAAATTTGATTACTATGATTTCATGCAGGTGAAGTGAATTTCACTTTTAAGGCTTGAAAGTTGTTTCATTTTCAAACCCTAAGAGTTTACAGTAAGAGAGTGGGAAATGAGCTCTGAGAGATCACGGGTGTGATTTTACGTGTAGGGTTTTTGGGCACTCAGTTTCAGGAGCTGGTTTTTTAATACTGCTGAAGGAACTCCGAACTGAGGATTGCAAGCTATCAGGTGAATGCCATAAAATGAAATACAGTCTCTGCAGGATGTGGTTTGTCTGTGTTAAATTTCACATCTGCCAGTCATAATAGCATCCTTGTAAACCTAAAAGAGTCAATGTTAATGTTATTCTGTATTTAAATGAAAACATTAATTAAAAACCTATTTTAAAGCTTGTCATTTATTGATTCATGTCTTACAGAATAAGCTATGACTTTTCAGCATATAGAGTGACTATAAAAGAGAAACTGTAATTTCCTATGTAGTTAAATTTTTTCCTGAGTCCTTATTGCTTATCTAATATAGTTTGGTCATATAATTATTACGTGTCCGAGGGAATGTGTTGTTTCCATACCTGAGCTCTTTATTAGATACTTCTCTTGCAAAACAATTCAGAACTTTCCGTTCTAACTTTTTCCCTAAAACGCACAACTGCAGTGATTGCACACTTAGTTGGACATATTCATGTAGCAGATTTCAGTATTTTCTTCAAAAATCAGTGATTCTTTTTACTATTTAAAATATGTTAATATTTTGTAGACAACTTTACAGCTGATTTAGACATGTCTTTAAAAAGAACCATAGCCCTTTGTGGCAGCATTATGGCCTGTGGGAAGCTGGGGAAGAAGACCATGGGCTACTGGGACTACAAGGCTGCTCAGACAGACATTGCTCCTACCTGGGCCAAAGCAGCGCCAAGTTTGTGAAAGGTTCTTTGACATAAGAAGCCTATGGACTGTATGAGAAGAGCTTGGGTTTGGTAGCTACAGTAGGATCCAAAGACAGACCAAGAGAGATGGATGTGTGCAGGATATTGATCCTGACTGTGGAATTGGCTGGGTGCTCCAACAGAGACTTCAGTTTTCCTCCCTGTAAAAAACATGGGGTGTGGTAGGAAGAACAGGGCTGGTAGGACAAACATCCACAGCTCACACTGGTAAAAGACTTATCAGTCTGGGTGCAGGAACTTTTTCAAATCTGACTGTTCATATGTTACCTATGGACTATAGAACCCTGCTCTTTCTTCCAAATTCCTCATTTTCCCTAGCATCAAGAAATTTTAGTCCTTGAAAATATATGGTGGAGTCTTTCACCCCAAGCGTTCTTTCCTGCAGCTCTCAAAGGATGGCCACTGCTCTCTGGCTTACTGATTCCTTATCTAGAGGGAAGCTGTCCTGCAAGCACTGCTTAATAAAAACATGCCATCTATCACACGTGATAAAGATGAAACACAGGGAAGTCAGACAGCAAATATAAACACTCCCACAGACCTCCTGCCACCGTAAAATAATTCATGGGGTTGGAGCTGGAGTGGCATTCTGTCCCTGATAACGTTCCCAGCTGGCTTACCAGCACCTATAGATTCCCTGGCTGCTTGCAGAACACTCTCAGCTCTAGTTTCAGTTCAATAACTTACTTTATTTGTGACCTGCTGCTAAGGAAATCTCAGATGTGGTCTCGCTCACTGAGCAGAAAATTGTGTCAGGTGTATCAGAACAGCCATCATTAAGCTCACTTTAAGCATTTTGGCTTTTTATAGAATAGTCTCAAAAGTCTGTCACCAACTCATTTTTTCCTTCCTGAAATGTCTCTCACAAATCACTACAAAAGGTCTAGGCAACAAAAATCTTTCTTAGATAAATAAGCCCAAACAGAGCAAATAAAAACAGTCTATGCACAACATTTAATATAAAATCCAACACTCTTCCACCTTCAAACCTGTAATTTTGTGAGATCATGTGGGAAACTACCAAAATTTCCACCTTTTTTTCCTACAGGTGTTATGTAATAGCACAGTTTTCAGTGGGGGGCACAGTTTTCTCACCCTATGAAATTTTAATAACATTCTTATGGCTCTCCCATTCACAAGAATCTTTTTAAAAGAATGCTAATAATTGGTCTCTTGGAAAGTCAAGTCTATAGGAGAAAACCTGAATGGAAAGTGCAAAAAGAAGGTTTTGATTACTGTAAAAGCCTTTTCTGAGAAACAGCTCTGAGTTCAAATGAGAAAGATTCAAGCAATAAGTAGAGGAGAGAGTTTGCATGCACTAAGTCCTTTAAAAGATACAGCTAGATGTGGTGCCAAAGAAATGTCTATTATTTTCTACTAGGCATGGGAAAATTGATGACAAAGAATTAAAAAAAGAATGATACAGAAAGAAGGTGCCAGTGGCAATTTGGGGCCCCAGTAGAACACTACTATTGCAGTCGGGGATTCAGAGGCACACAGCAGCAAAACAACATTCACTGAGGTGTTTCTGTCAAATTTCTTCTCTTCTGTTTTTTGACACCATCATTGCAATAGCCTTTTTATTCCCATATGGACAAAAAAATCCATCAAAAATGTGAGAGCAACAGGTCAACTGAAAACGTTTCTACACTTGAGTGATAAGTGGCTTACGCTAAGACACAACCAAAGGTTGATCTCATATAGAACATAACACTGGGCTCTTATGAGCATAAATCTATGGATATGCAATGCAAAATTCATTGCAAAATCTACGTAACATGAACGAGTTGCTTTTGGTTGAATGCTCCTTCCTTTTCCCTGTTATTTCTCTACTAAAACAAAGCATGTGGCTGTTCTGAGAATCTGTATTGCTGAAATGAGTTGGTGTGCATGACAGTCACTGCTGTATCACTGTATATTTTTCCAGCACTAACAAGAGAACTAGAATAAGTATCTGAAAAGAATTTTGTTCCATTATAAACTCAGCAACTTAGAAGCTTGATTAATTCTTCACTCATTGAACTCCATTGCAAAAAGAGGGGTGGACCCAGTGTACTTTGGATAGAGGGGAAATGCATTGGCAACACATCATTGTAGAGAGTGTTTGCTGCACAAGAACAGCCTGAGCTGAGAGGTGGAAGCTACACTAGGTAAAGGATTTAGGGGAAGGGAAGTATTTTATAGAAGTCATGGAAGTTACGATCAGCAATCTGGATCCAAATCATAAAGGAGCTATCTTCTCTGTAAAATCTCCTGCAATTAAAATCACGTAAGTTCGAAAGGAAAAAAGAATGTCTTACTACATTCTTAGTGAAAGCCAGGATATTGGAGTGTCATTACCTGAAAAAAAGGAGGCTGAAATTTTGAGAGCCTCTGGTGACAAATATAAAAGTCAGCTTGCAGTAAGCCAAGACCAGATTTTCTTGCTGATAATACAGTTAAACAAAGTAATACTTATTTGATTAAGTATGGCCTGGAATTTTTTCTGTTTTAATCTCTTGAGTCACATAAAAATACACTGTGAGTTAAAAATCAGTATAATTAAAGTAACGGCTATATTTATAAACACTGCTACTTCTTGTGTTTTTCTCAAATGATCCTTGTTTAAATGTTCAGAGGCTGTTTTCGTATTAGTGTGTTTATATCTTCAACATCTGTTTATTTTGCTGCAGAACACTCCAAATGACCTGGCACAAGAAGTAAAATAAACAACCAGGAGGAGGGAAAAGAGTGGATAGAGGCAAAAAATATAAATCATAGATGAAATGTGGCATAACTGAACCCCCTCTGGTGCGGAATGCAAGGACAGCCAGAAACGCCACCTAAGATGCTGTCTTATGATAATGTGTAGGAGAGAGATAAAGCCTTGGCACCAAACCAGAAACCTTCTAGTGCCAAAACTTGTAAGAAAGAAACACCACAGACATGTCCCAGGGGTGTTCCACCTCTGCACTGCAAAAAGAAGGAAAGGAGAAAAGATGAATGTTTTCTCCCTTGCAAAGTAAGCATTGGAACGCTGCTCTCCAGGAATTTGTTGCTGCCAAAGCTCATGGGGAAGCAAACTTCACAGGACAAACCAGTCCCATCCATGCCCTATCTCCAAAGGGAAGAGACACCTCAAGAAAGGTGTCGCTGCCTGAAGGGGACTGTCTGTGCCTTTGACCTCTCTGTTCCTTTCCCTGCCTTAACCAGTAAGTTGCAAAGCTGGAAGAGGGATAGTTTGATCCAGAATGTCCTTTAAGGATTCAGGACTATAAGGGATTTGGAGCAGGTGGCAACAAACCACAGTACCCTTGGTGCACAGGAAATCTCCACAACTCCTAAGTCTGCTGAGGCCCCTACGACCAGATGAGCTACCGACATGTTTAGCATTGTAAACAGCAAGCAGAAAACCTCCTCTGATGGAGACAGCTCCCAGCATTGTGGGTCTGTCACCAGCCATGACAGTGCACAGGAGTGACCTCTGAAGCACTCCACAAACTGCTTGACATTTCCAGCTTTAGATGTTGGACTTAAGAACAGAAAAAAAACCCCCTCAAATCCAAACCAAACATGTACTTTCTTCACTTACAAAAGTCTTTGCTTTTTCCTCCATAACTTTAAGGCTTCAAAATTAACCACAGAAATTTCCTGTCTAAGAATAAATAAGCCCTAAGTGATTTCAAGACACTAAACACCCTCAGTACCACTCATTCACCTTTCTTTAAAAGAGAAACAACCCTTATATGTCTCTTCAGTAGTTCTGTGAGGCCTGAGGCTCCCACCTCACAAAGTGTTTAAGCAATTGCCTAACTTTAGGCACTTAAACTCATGCAGGGCCCAGAGCAGTAACACAAAAATGAGAGTGCAGATTGAAATGTAACACTCTGTGCAACAGATAAAAACAATGTATTGTTTTGGTACAAACCCTGGCAAATAATAAATTTTTTAAAGAAAAGACCAATATTTTGAAATTAAACCCTAATCTGAGCTTGGTTCTGTGTTCTAATAAACACATAAAACTCTTATGAAGTGAATAAATGTCATTAATGTGAGTGTAATACTGAAATTAAAAGACTGCGTGGAGATATTTAACTGCCTCAGAAGGGAAATTGAGGAAATGCTTTCGGGTTCTGCTGCTCAATGTGAGCATTGGCTAAACTATAAAGTTATTCTCATCACTGGTAACACCTAAGCACAATAGAGTGTTGAAAGGCATGTCTGAGTTATGGACAGAAAATCTTGATCAGTGGTATTTTTATAGAAGCCATTCAAACTTTAATTAGGAGGAATGCTGGGTACTGAGTGTGCTGAGGCCTATACGGAGTGCAGAGTTTCTGGCTTCAGAAATGTAACTCTTCATAAAAACTTAGTAACACTTTTCATCGGTAAGTACCGGAACAAAACCTTGGGTAGCCTGAGGATACTCAGACTAGCATGCAGTGTCAGAGATACCAATGTACTTGTAAAAAGTCTTCCTAGTCTGGGCACACAAATCCTTCCATTTATACAATGCCTGAAAGATACACTCTTTAAATTTAACACAGTAAATTATCAGTAAGGAGAGTTCTGGGAACATTTGGTGCTCCATATTCTTAACTGCCTTCATGACAGTTCTGCTTTCTATGTCTTAATCCACCTTCCTGTCTTAGAAAGATCTGTTTGATTTCTCTAGTCTTAGAACAATTATGGTAACCACATCTGAAGTGGTTAAAGTGAATTGTCGCACAATCTGCCTGGGCTTTAGCCATGCTTGAGTCCTGGGGGGAATACAGTATGGGGCTGTACATCCTCCTCTCAGCTACATGCCTCCTTCCTCTGGCCCTGGCTCATGCAGTACTAGAAAAACCATTCTCAGCTGTAGAGCTCCTGGTCCAGAGAGGTACCTGACCTTGAGTTGTTTAATTTTAAATAGTCTTTGCTGAAGAACAGTTAGGTGACTCCGAGAGATTGGCCTTTCAATAGTTTGGCATAGGGACGTGGACTGGAGTCCCCGCACACAGAGATCCTAAAATCACGGGGCCAAATTTATTCTCAGTGTGGCTGTATTGGCACTAATGAAGTTACATCTGGGATGAGTTTGGCCCTTAGCTTGAGAAAATGGAAACCATATGAAAATCTATTGCTGAGTTAATGACAATGCTGAGCAGTAAGCAATTTTCCAGCAGGTTCCAATACACATGATAATAAATTGTTTTCCTTCTTTATTGGCAGCCAGCCCTGTTTAATCAGGCTGCTAGAAGGTGGTAAGTGTCCAGAAATCCTATTTGCTCTTTGCTCCTAGAACACAGTATCTTTCAGGGCTAGAAAATGACTATATGTGCACCTGTGATACACCGGCAGAGAAGCTTCTCCTGACAGGTCTGCTTTGCCCAGCAACATCCAGACACAACCTCCACTGTTTCCAAAGGGCTGGGGTTGGTGGAGAAAGCAAAACTGATGTCCCTTCAGAGTGGTAGAACGGGACAGCTCCCTAATGCAGTAAGTATTAACTTGAATGAGATACAGCTGGTGATCAACTCTCAGGAGAGAAGGGGAAAAATCTGTAAGGATAGAGTCCCACTGAAACATGGCCTCTGCCTGAGATGGTAAAGCCTGGAAGAAAACCTCACCTCAGCAAGCAGGATAGGTGAAGAAATGCCTGTTCCCAGTGCAGCTGTTTTACCCTGCACTCTTGAGAGCAACAGCATATGTACAAGCGGCTTTGAAGAAGGCCTGTATGGGGCACAAGAGTGTTCACCGCGAATTCATGTCCCTGCCCCAAATTCTCAGTTCTGGTTGGAAGGGGATGTGTTTCCATCTCACCAGACCTTGCCACTGAAATCAGTTTTGCTCTGCAAGATACTAGGATTTGTTGTGTTGCTGTAAAAAATACCAGGAAGAATAAAATACTTTTTTCTAAACCAATTTAATATAATGTTCCCAAATGTTCACAAAAAAGTAATTTTAAAAAGAGAATTTTAAAAAAATCCATAGAAAAAAGGTTTTCTAATAGCCTTTGGTTTTTAACCTCTTTCCTACCACTGAAAACAGTGGCCTCTGTCTAGCATTTAACTTTTCTTGCAGCTTCACAGAAACTTCAGCTGGAACATCAAAACCTCATAGTATGTGCTGTTGCTTCACACTAACCATGCTCTCATTATTATGACACAAATGAATGTATCTTTCACAACAGTCATAATACCTATAAAGAACTCAATGGCAGTAGTATCTCTAAAGACCTCAAACAACTTAATGAATTATAAACCATTCTAGTTTTCCTTAATTGGAGTGAACCTTTCCAGGTGTTCTTTAGCCAAATCACTTAAGCAGTGTCCAGGTTAATATACAAACAATGTTCCATTTGCTAGTTTATAGTTTCCTGTCCTTTGCCCTCTTTAAAATGTGAGATTCAAATCTGCTACTTAATCTCCAGGAATCTCTTCTTGACTCTTGTGATCTTCTAGAAAATGTTGGTGAAAGGATTGCAAATGTGCCTTTCCTAAAACCTTACATTATCTGGACTTCAGGCTCTGTTTGCTTTTAGTGCACCTAGAGTTTTTATAGCTGATACTGCTGTTATCTATAACACATGGGAGACTCTCACCCTCCTTTTCCTTTCTGCAGACAACTACAAATGAGCTGCTCAACAATTGTTCTGTTTGCTATCATCCAATATCTATTCCTCACTATCATTTTTCATTGACCCTATGATTATCCTTTGTCTGGTGTGTATATATACATATATATATATATAAGATCATATAACATTTATCACACTAACCACATATAAATTCCAGAACTGGACAGTTGTAAGACATTATTTTATGTGGAACCAAAGTCACTTATCTGAATGATTTGCAGATGTGATCTCAGAGCTGCCTCCAAGTGAAGAGGGAGGAATGGTTACTGTGACCAAGAGCCTCCCACTCATACTGGAACGGGACCGTTTGCAGTGTCCGAATCAGCCTCGGCCTCAGCTCCTAAGCAGTAAGACAATCAAGTTATGCAAAGTGGGCAAAAAACACGTTTAATGACATAAACATGAAAAATTATTTTCAATTCCTTCAGGAAAAACAAATCCATTAATGCTTGTGCTTGGGAGAATATGCTCAGAAGTATGTGGTGGATTTGAGGTGGTCCCACTGATGATGACTCTGTCACTTTACGTTGGGGCTCTCTGCATGTTTTCTGGAGCATATTGGAAGAGCTGACAGTGCCCTAATTGCTCAATAGAGGACTCCAATGATGTCAGTGGCAATGTGGTTATTCTTGATTTGCTTTTGAAATGGTCTGATATATTTTACTTTCCTCAGCAGTCTCCTAGAATTCTACAGCCTGTGTTTCTACACAAAATGTAGTGTGTATTTTGTATTTACTAGCACCTTTTCTTGTTTATTCTCAACCTTTTGCCTGTTCCATAACTGTAACAACCTGTGCTGTACAATGAGGATTGAGAATCCAAAAAGTTACTAGTAAGCCTACTGCCACTTGAGGTATTGTTTATGCTGCTTAACAATTCGCTCCCTAAAATTGTATCTATTTTTTTAAGCTATCTTGAGGTACAGTAGATATATTTAGTATGCATTATTGAAACTAATTTAAAAACCATCACCAACAAGTAAAAAAAAATTCTACTCATTGTGACATCCTTCTTTGTAGTAGCTGGCCCCAAAACATCCCCCGTAGTAGAAATAAAATTAATTTTATTTTCCAGGTGGGAATAAGCACCAAAAGCCAACTTCATTTATTCAAATAAATGCAATGAATGTATTTGTTACTATACCTTCAGCTATGGATGTTTGTTTGTGCAGTAATAAAGTAGTGATTGGCAGTAAGAAATGAACCGCTTGATGTAGCTCACGTGCATCACCCAGCAGACACTAAGTAAATCACAAGGGCAGTGTGATTCTCCTGAAAAGACTGACATTTACAAGGAGAATTTAGCCTTTAAATGTTCAGTAGGTGTATGGTGGGATGTCATCACATCTTTTCATTTTCCCCATTTTGTTCTGCAAGGTTCCCTTTGAGCTCCCCTATCCTGGGGTTTGGATAATAGAGGTATCATCTGATAAGTGATGTGGTTTACAGATTAAGGGGAAGTTTATTTTATAGAGATTAAAACATAGTAAAGTCAACAGATTTTAAAAAGAAGTTATCCTGCAGTCTCATTATTTGATTTTCTGCAGTATATCAAATTTTATAGTCACATAGTAAACTGTGGCTTTTCCATAGAAAAAGAGAGATTAAACTGGTCATATCCTATCAGATAAATGTATTTTCCACCAGAAACACACACCAGTGACTTTGCTTAAAGGTGTCTGTTTCTCCCTGACAAGAGTCACGTTAAGCTTTCCACCTCTCAGTAACCCTCAGTTTAATGACAAACGGTGCTTTACAGCTAGTATTTAAGTACGAATATTCGACGTGGACTCCCTAGTCCACGCTAGTTGCAGTGCAGGGTCCGCACACTGTTATTTTCATTATTTAAAGTTCTCTGAGGTCCTTACGGCCTCCGGAGAGAGCCGGGCACTCACCCCGGCCCGGCCGCGGCCCCGCTCCCCTCACGCGCGGGGCTGGGGCACGCGGGGCGCGGCGGCCGCCGGGGGGCGCTGCGCCACAGGCCACGGACCGGCCCCGAGCGCTGAGGGCGGGCAGCGGCCGCGGGCCCGGGCGGGGGCCGGGCTGGGGCCGGGCTGGGGCTGGGGCCAGGCTGGGGCTGGGGCAGGTGCCCGAGGGCAGCGCAGTGCCCTCCTGTCCCCTTCCACTCGGCGGATACAGCCGTGTGTCCGCGGAGCTCCCCCGGTACAGTGCAGGCTCCCGCCTCCCCCAGAGCCGACCTCAGCCCGACCACCCACCCCTGGAGCGGGCACAGCCCGAGCCCGGGGACAAAATTCTGCAGGCAGAACCCTGCGGAGAACCAAGGACAGCTCTTGGCCTCAGGGCAAGCACCCGTTTTGTTAGTTCTGATTTAAAGTTAAAAGCAACTTGTTTTGTGTCATTGAGCCCATTTAAAACTTACTTTTTGACTTACCGTAGAATCTTCCCAGAATTGTAAAATCGTCAAGGTTGGGAGAGAAGTTAAGATCATCAAGTCCAGGTGTCAACCTGTCATTACCACTGGAAGCCCTAAACAACTAAACCACAGTGCCAGATCCAGACACCTCCTAAACACTTCCAGGCATGGTGACTCCACTCCCTCCCTAAAAGGGGGCTCGACTCTTAAGGGGTTGAAATGGCCCTAAAAGATGCTCTAGTCCCAATCTCCCTGCTATGGGCAGGGACACCTCTCACCAGACCAGGTTGCTCAAGGCCTTATCCAACCTGGTTTTGAACACTGCGAGGGATGGGACACTCACAACCTCCCTGGGAAATGTGTTCCAGTATCTCACTACCCTCACAGTAAAGAATATCTAAAAGAACATCCTAATGTCTAACCTAAATTTTCCCTCTTTCTGTTTTCTACCCATTACTCCTTGTCCTACCACTACAGTTCCTAATGAGGAGTCCCTCTTCAGCTTCCCTGTAGGGCCCCTTCAGATACTGGAAGGCTGCTATGAGGTCTCCATGCAACCTTCTCTTCTCCAGACTGAACAGCTCCGACTTTCTCAGCCTGTCTTCTTATCAACTTCGTGGTCCTCATCTGGACTTGTTCCAACTTGTTCCATGTCCTTCTGACGTTGGGGACACACTTCTCTGGCTTTTTTCCCCTCTTCATTTTTATATCTCGCTCCAAACTTTTTGCATTTTTTATTTGTATTTTCAAAACAAACAGAAAAAGTGCTTTCTTCTGGTTTGTGTGCAGCCTCAAGGTATCGTTCCAAATATTTTCATTTACTTTTTAAAAAAATCCATATATTTATCTGTGTCTTATTCAGAGTGGAAACAAATACTTGAATATTATGTCAGTTCCTCTCAATTCTGCTGCTTGACTGTGATTACACAGCACTATCCGAAATACCCTTGAGACAGTGAAGTGGCTCAGAAGTGCTGTTTACAGCCTCTGACAGAGGCCCTGTTCCTCTTCCAGTTCTGTCTCCAGAGCTGATTAAAGCAACCACGGTATAAAACGGAGGTTGGGGTCATTTATGTTGCCATCCTGGTCAAACTGGTTTTGGTCCAGAATTAGAGAATTCTGACTTCCTGGACATTATATTCACCTTTGAGAGTCATTTGAGAGACCCAGCAGTTCTGGGCAGCTGGCTACAGCTGTCAGCCTGATTTGTGGCCAAAGATGATGTATCGTATTTTAAACATAATATTTAAATTAAAGAATTAATGAATTTTTTTTTCCCTGAGAATTCATAAAATATCATAAACAGGCAGAAATTAGACCACATATTCCTTGATATTTCTAATCTTTAGACAGTTCTGCAGAGTCTTTACTTTCAGCTGTGCCAAGAAAGCCCTGACTGGCACATTCTGCCTAAGTGGCAGACAGTAGTGGAAGACAGTGTCACCTGAAGGGGAGAACTGCAGACTTTCTGTAACTGAGATTAATTTTGTGGGGGGGAAAAAAAAATCATACCATCTACCTGCCATGAATTATACTGTCAATTGATGACATACTAAATCAGAGAAAACATTTAGAAATATCAAGATCTGGTGGTTCAATTCTGTCTTTTTTCTCTCTTTCCTAACAGTCATAGTATCAAATAGGGAATCTTAAGAGCCCTCCCTTGAAAGAAATATGAATTTCTTACAGCCACAGAAAGTTTTCTTTCCTGCTTACATTTTACATTGCAACACCAAGTTATATTTGCTTTTGTGGGAAGACTGTACAGGTGGCTGGAGAGCAAGTAGGACTAAACCTTGGGAGGCATGTTGAGAGGAGATGAGTCAAAAGAATTGCCTAGAAGAGACAAAATTTTTATTTAAGAATATTATGTCCTTTTTTTTTTTTTTTTTCTAACTTAATATTGGGCATATTATTAACCCAGCAATGTGTGATGCTCATTTATTTGATGACCTTGCAATGAAGTTGTATCCATTTCCCATGTTGGGCTGGAATCATGGAACCTTACAGCGAACTGTAAGGGACTGTGACACAGACCAGGTGCTGAGAGGCAGTGTACATCGGGTTTGTCACAGTGCCACACCACTGTGATGGCACAGCTTCCACACAGGAGCTGGCTCCTCTCACGCCAGCTCAGAGCTCAGGCAGAATGAACACATGTCTGCCCAAAGCGCCTCAGGTTTCCCTGAAGGTAAGAAAATGCATTATCTTGCAGAATATACAGATTGCTCTATGAGTCCTGGCTCACATTTGTGCAAATGGTACTGATTTCCGTATATTCCTGATTCATGTTTAAGACAACAAATCTTCAGAGTTTACTAGCTGAAGCTCTGCTCCTAAAATAGACTGTCCTGCCGATTTTCTAGAGTTCGTGTGCAGTTTCCTTCTCCTGTAGAGTCTGGGGAACTGATACTTCACTTGATGTGAAGAGGCTATTTAGGAACTGAGCAACAGTTCTACGATGGTATGAAGCCATTTATGTCTTTCCTGCTGGGTGCTTGGGCAGTGAGCATATGGGTTATGCCATCTTGTACAATGCACAGCCACATATTAATATACACAGAAACAATCCAAACTGGAATTCCAGTTCTCCACATTCCCATCTGAGAAACATAAATGAATCCCAACAGAACAGGATTTTGCCCTCCTGACTATACCAATAACCATCCCACATCCTCCAGAATGTTCTTTCATAGTGTGTTTATGGGATACATTTTTCCCACTAAAAATCACCACAGGAACATTCTCTGTTCATCAAAACACGAAATCAAGTGGTTCCTGCTTCTTGAAAAGCATGAAGGCGTTGTTGTGAACATTGTTCTAGTATGTACAGGGGAAAGGAAAAAATAGCAGTCTTTTAGAGAGGTTTAACTCAAATCCCTGTGTGCAGCAGTGTTGCCTCCAGCCTAAAGCCAGTGGAATTTTTGATGCTAAGCCTTGCAATCTGAAGTTATCCTGTGGTTCTGCAGTTGTGTTTATTTTGGAAGATACACAACAAATAACAAGAGGAAGGATACATGAGATAACACAGAGAGCTATAGGGTAAGGGGTTGCAGCTCCAAGGACAGGGGGAACTGTTTGCATGTGGCCTCTGAAAAACAAAAAAAAGTCTGTAGATAATATTTGCTTTTTCTACGCTCCCTTGGGCAAACAAAAATAAAGGGCAGAGGGAAATTATGTTTTTTCTAAATTATAGCCCTGGGTTACTAAGGATCAGATAATGTTTTAATCAGTTGATCTACTGAGGAGGGGAGCAGAAAGTTTTAGCCTCAAACTCCTGGAGAAGGTTGTAGAGCAGACAGGAAATCCACGCACTATAAATAGGAATCTGCTGTGAGCTGGTTGAAATGCTGAAGTTCTGTTCTGGGGGAAAAAAGTATCTACCATCTGAATTTGTTTCCATCTCAGTTGGAATGAAAAGTTAGAATTCATACTCTCCCATATACTAAGCAATCCCCAAAGCTGAGTTTTGGGAATACAAAAGTGGCCTTATCAGAACATTTCATTGAAGTGAAGTCATTGCATTTTGTCTTGATAAAGTCAACAGACTTTGTTTCAGCTTTTGATCTAGAAGCTCTTTGACAGAAAAAGATGGAAGCCTGTTCTCTGAAGGATGTCTTGCTCCCTGGAAATTCTCATGGATTGTTTTTTCAAGCAAGCTGGGGCAGAAGCAGTTAATTGGAATATAACTCTGCAGTGATGGCCAGCTTCATCGTAAACCAAAAGCCACTAAAGCATTCTAGTAAAGGGCAGTATTAAGAGTGGCAGCAGCTTGGAAATCCTTAGTGCCGGCAAGGATACTACATTTTATAGATACATACATATATATATTTGTGCTACAGTGTAATGAAATCTATTAAAAAACTGCCATGTTTTTCAGTAACATTTTAAAGGAGCATAATTAAAAAGATAAGGTAAAAGAAAAGAGTTGTTAGTACCTGAGCCGTTACTTGTGACTGGTCATGTGTTTTTAGTGGTAACTAGCACTTGTTACCCTGAGGTCAACTCCTCTAGAAAACGCCAGGATAGCCTTGCCAAGCAGCCAAAAACCAGGAGAGAAAAAAAAAAAGGATGGAAGTGTTATGAGTAGATTAAGTTTTCATCAGTGGGAACAAGGAAAGAAAGACCAAATTCAAGGGAATTATAAACGCAGCAACCTAAGGAACCTTGCAAGCAAGAAAGAGAGGTATTCTGACTAAGAACAAGTGAAAACACATTATCTTGGCCCAAAAAGTCCATCATTGCTAATTTTCTTGAAAATTAAATCAGATGCAGATCCAAATATTCACTAATAATTAAAGAGGTGATTTAAAAAAGTGTAACTAAATGTAAGAAAAATTTCACAGGTGAGCAGGTAAGGGAGAGGGGGACTATTGACCACAGCTGATAGAAGCAAAATGCACAGAAAAAGCAAAAAAGAAGAGTGATGAAAACTGATTTTTCAGCTGCACTTGAGCTCTTAATGGAAACAGACTAATTTCAGGTTCTACAGGAGAAAGACATGAAATATGTACTCTATTATCTGGTCTGATACTGTGGAGGAAGGCAGTTATTTTAAAAGAGATTCATATGGCTGATAGGGAGGAAGGAAATAAGGACAAGTTTAGATTAAGACATGGGAAACCAAGGAAGAACAAAACAACAAATAGTGTCAAGGAGATGGACTAGGTGACCTTGCAGGTCTTCTCTATGTCATGTTTTCTTGACTCTTTATGAAGAGAGCAGGACCTTAGTAGCAGATATTTAGGATATCATGTTAATAGCCAACTTCAGCAGACTTGTCTCACTAGAAAGAGTCTGTTTCTTTGCAATCTCTTTAGAATAATGAAATTACTAAAATGCAGCTCTGAGTTTCATCATATCACCTCTTTAAAATACTGTCAATGAGCAGAGGTGTAGTTTTTCTCCTCTTACTGTCTAAGTGTAGTGGCATCTGAGTTGAGAATTATTTTGGTGTTTTTCCAGCTGCTTTGTAGTCTGCTGAGAATAACCAGGATAACTGTCTGGGCTGATCTGCAGTCACTTCACACAAAAGCCACCCTGTCCACGTAGGGGCTTGCATCCAGTTTGTATTTTTGGGTCACACTCCAGTAGTTCGCTATAGCCTTACACTGGGAGATATCACAACCCACCATTTTATGGAATCCTAGAAGTGTTTGGTTGGAAGGAACCTTAAAGATCATCTAGTTCTACCTGCCCTGCCATGGACAGGGACACCCTTTGCTAGACCAGGTTGCTTAAAACCCCATCCAACCTGGCCTTGAACACCTCCAGGGATGGGGCAGCCACAACTTCTCTGGCCAGCTGGTTCCAGTGTCCCACCACCCTCACAGTAAAGAATTTCTTCCTAGCATATAAACAAAATCTATCCTCTTTCAGTTTAAAACCATTACCACCTTCAACCTATCACTGCACTCCTTGATCCAGAGTCAGTCCCCATCTTTCCTCAGGGCCCCCTTTAAGTACTGGAAGGCCACTATAGGGTCTCCCTGGAGCTTGGCTAAACAACCACAGCTCTCTCAGTCTGTCTTCATAACAGAGATGCTCCAGCACCCTGATCATCTTTGTGGCCCTCCTCTGGACCTGTTCCAGAAAATCCATGTCTTTCCTGTGCTGGGGGACCCAGAGCAGAGCAGAGGGGAAGAATCAGCTCTCTCAGCCTGCTGGGCATGCTTCTATTGATGCAGCTCAGGGTGTGATTGGTCTGCCTGAGTATATTGCCAGCTCATATTCAGTTTTTCATCCACAGATATCCCTAAGATCTCCTATGCAGGGCTGCTATCAATTCAGTCATTGTCCAGCCTGTGTCCGTATTTGGGATTGCCCCGACCTGACCTTGTTGATCTTCATGAGGCTCAACTTTAAAGCCTGTCCAGGTCTGCCTGGATGTCATTTGTTCCATTCAGATTATCAACTGCAACACCAGTCAGCTTGGTGTCATCCACAAATTTGCTGTGGGTGCACTCAATATCACTGTTCATGTCCCCAATGAAGATGTTAAATAATGTTGATTCCATATGGCCCCTGAGGGACACCACTCATCACTGGTCTCCATCCGGACATTACAACTGTTTGAGCGCAACACTCTGAGTGTGAGCATCCAGCCAATTCCTTATCCACTGAGTGGTCCACCCATCAATTCCATGTCTCTCCATTTTAAAGACAAGGATGTTGTATGGGACAGTATCATATGCTTTGCAGTAGTCCATGGGCTGTTCTGGATGTCTCAGCATTGTGGGACTAGAAAATTCTAGTCTTTGCACCCAGACCCGTGGAAGTGTTGAAGAGAATTGTTAAGGGAATAGCCAGACAGTCCCAGGAAAACCATGCACTGTTGAATTAAGTCGAAGGGTACTAAGATGATAAACCAGTGGGGCCCCCCTATTGTCTGCATTTAGATGAGCTGGATGGGATTTTTGCACTGGATACCAATGTCTTTGATTTGATTCTTGCAAAAGAAGTAACTGGATGGTGCTGTACAGATGTATGTGGAAATCCAGCTGAGAGCTAGTGATGCTGGCTCTAGCCAGCCTGGTCAGGTGCTCCTCATCCCCAGCTTTTTCTCTCTGAGAACACGCATGTTGGAAGGAGCACTGCATAGGAGATAAATCTCTAGTCACAAATCACAGAATTACAGAGGGTCTGGGAGCCTTCTAAGTCCTTAGTTTTGGGCACATGCAAGGTAGTTGCTTTCTGAGTTCTCCTTCCCAAGAGTCAACAAGAGTGACTACAACTGGGGAGATGATAGTAAGGTACTTTCTAGTAGTCCATCCACCAGTCACTTCCCTTCTAAGCACTAATTTTTATCCCTTCTTGCCTGTATTCTTTTTTTTGCAGTCATGCCTTGACTGTTAAAAAAGACAGCTACAGTGTGGTGCAACAGGCATGACTGCTGGAAAACAGCTTCTCCAGAGCTCCATTTCACCCCCTATTTTTCTTTGTTGGGCAACCCTCTCACTTATACTTAACCCCAGCCCCTGCACAAGAAGCATTTTAGAATCCCCCTTCAGGGAGGGTAGATGGCCCTTAGGCAACTATTTCTGTCTTTTATTTTCATGCAAAGAGCAAGGTGTTTCAGTATAACGGGAAATAGTCTTATTAAAATGCATGTCCTGTTCTGCCTGAGTGGATTCATCAATAGTAAAGCAAATGCTTGTCCTCTCATATTTGCATTAGCACCAGCAAGAGCACAGGCTGATTCCATCTCACGGGACATGGTATCCCTCCATTTAGAGGGGAGATCAACAGTTACAAATCAATAGGTTGGGTTAGAAGCTTTCAGTAGCCCCCATAGCCTAATGGAAGGGGCAGTTCCCAGACTGTCTGAAATTCACTCAGATATAAAAGGATGCAAAGCAAACCATGTACTTCTAGGACTATGTACTCTGACAGCCATGCTCTTTGTGATGTAAGGTCAATGCCAGCCCTCAGATGTCTTGCACAGGGAAAGCTAATGGAGGACATAAGCTGACATCAGCACTGCAGTGTTTTTTTAATGACTGGCACCTGTGATTACTGAAACCATCCACTGCAATTTTCTCTAGTTCTACTATCATCATCATCATCATCGTCATCATCATCACCATCACCATCACATGCATGTTTTTTAATGAAGGAAACACAGGAAGCTGTTGACCACTGAAGGACAGCAGATCTGTAGTGCCAGTTTCCTGCAGAAGCCTGCCCTCTATTATGGTTTAAACAACAGACCTTGATGATCTGGAAGTTGTTTTTTCAGAACCCTTTGGAGGAAGAGGAGGTTCTGTACTAACAAACTCCAGACACCAACTCCAGGTAATGTTTACCAGTCTTGAGAAAACTGACTTTTCATTAATATTAGTGGGTTCTTTTTGGTGCATCACCTTGCTGCTCAGTGTTTGTAAACTTCTCCGTCAGTTCCTCTAGGGTCTCTGAAAAGCATGGAGCTGCCACAGCGCCCCAGTGGTGCAGTTGACACGCAGCTCCTCCAGTCTGTCCCTTGCTTTGACAAATCTCAGTAGCAAACTAATCTGAAACACCAGGATCCACTACCATAAAATTTGGGAGCAAGGTGGAGGCTCAGGCTAATCAGACCATCTGTTGCAGATAATTTGTCCAGCTTTAGCTTTATAAACAGTGTGTAATCTGCCTTCTACCACTGTGTGAAGATGTGGGAGACAGTGTGTACAAACACAACTGGAAAAGCCCCGGGTACATACTGCCTTGTAATCGACTATGTCCTAGAGAGGAAAAGAATAAGCATTAGCAAACAATTCTGACTTTCCCCTTTGCAATGAAATCATCCTATAACTTATGGTTTGATTTTTTAAAGTGACTTTTTATTGGATGAAAAAGCTTATGTGTGCATAAAAGTTCATCAGTCAAGAAGATGTATATATATACACACAACTCCTAAAGACCAGGAAGACCAGGCTTCTTTTTAAAATTTTTCCTTCCCCCTCAAAAAAAAAAGATAATCATGAAGAATGTCTTGTGTATGAGTTGGAATCCAGACAAAAGTGGAAAAAACTTTGCCCTTTTTGTGTTTTATGGCATTCTACTATCTTTTTAAAGTTAAGGTTTTTTGTGTCAGCACTCAGCAGATTTTAGGTGAGATAAAGCATCCATTCTTTTCTTTTTGCCTCTTTTTTTCTACTATAGCATCTGGGATCTTAAAACCTAAGAAACCCCCTTGTGATTTATCATCCCTAATTGTCTTGCACTGGGGTTTCAGAGAGATCATTAGCACACTCAGACATAAAGCAGATGTGCCAGTGATGACATGTCAGCAGAAGGGAGTGTGTTTCTCTTTTGCCTCCTCCCTCTTTCTTATTCCTTATCGAATCTCGTTCCCCTCAACACCTTTGTCATTTACATGGGTGTGATATTTGTTGGTGGGAGTGGAGAGGCAGGAGCAGCTCTTGCAGCACGTGCACTGTGAAGCCACCTGTGTACTGCGAGGCGTGCCCTGCTGTGCCTGGCCATGGCACACCAGCACACGGGTACTGTGGGTCAGTACTGCAGCAAGGATTAGTAGCACTGCCATGGACACGCAGGCAAGTGGCTGTGTTTATGTGTCGCGCCTGAGAAAACCATCCCACCACAGTTACCTGTGTAAAACAGCTGCTGTCCTGGCTTCATGTCCCAGCAATGAGGCCCTTTCCATGAGGGTGTTCATTTGCCAGCTGCCTGGGTGGAAAAGGCTCATAACAACTCAGCTTCTGAAGCACATTTATTCAAGCAAAGTATTACTTATGAAGATTTTCCTTTAAAAAATAGATGTCCTCTGGCCTGAGGGAAAGCAATAAATGCTCTAAATTATGTTCACAATCAAGAATTAATCTGGATGACTGGACAAGGGAGTAAAGAAAGGAAGAAGTAAGAGCTTCAATTTATAAAGAATCCTTTTTCCCCCAGCTGCCTGGCAGTCTGTGTTGGGAAGCACAGAACCTAGGGCATATCTGAGTCTGAAAAGGCAAAAAAAAAAAATTGTGATTATATCTAGAATTTTAAAACATTTTCTCTAAGAAAAAACTCCAAGGAGCAGAAAAGATGAGAAAGATCCCAGAGAGCCGTCTTGATAAGAAACATTTCCCAAAGAAAAACCAATGGAAACCCTGCCAAATCAGGATCCTTAGTGCATGGTTATATATCAAATTCTTCTCCTTTTCCCTTAAAACTATGCTGCATGCAAGATTTATTTTATTCTTGTCAAGGTAAGTAAATCCATGGCTGCTTTCCATTTTAGGAGTAAAGACCAAACTTTAGGTACAATTGCAGCCATTTTAAGTTTATCTGCATGCATAATTATAACACTTATCACATTTACAACAGAAATGTCACACAGAGGCATTGTATCTCCCACTACATTTTGTATGTTTCTAATCTGAGGACGACAGAAATGGGCTAAGCTAGAATGCTTATGAACTTCTAGCTTCCAGTTTCCCTTTCCTGTTAAGAAAGCTGTGGAAGGCTTTGAGAAGAGCTGAAGAGCTCACAGCTGCTGTTCTCCCGTGCCAGAGCAAAGATATCCACAAAGACACAATCACCCTCTTTCTTCCCACCTCCCATCACTCTTCATGTGGAAAGAAGGGAGGTTATGGTAGCAGCTCTGACTTTGTGATGGCAATGGGATGGTCTTCAGTGCTCCTGAATCTTTTATAGATGAGCACCACCATTAAAATCAGAAACACTTCATCTGGAGTAAGTCCTGTAGTTTTGTGAGTAACCCTGTGTTCTGTATGGCTAATGTTCTTGTCTACCTTTATCTTAAAAATGCAATTATAAATTTATTTGTTAAAAGCTGCAGCACTGATGGAAGGCTAAGTTCTTTGAAACACTTGATTTTGTAGGGTTCTTTGACTGCAAAGTAACTTCAGTGTGAATCAGAATCGGTGTGGCTTACATTGAGTGGATTATCAACTAAACAGACAAGAAATGACAAATTATAATTTGGAAACAGGAGAACATTGACAATGGAGTCTCAACACTGAGCAGGTGTGTTTCTAAAGGTATCCAGTTCTGCTCCCATGTTATCTAATGTTTTTTATCAATAATCCTATAAACCCCACAAACATTACTGTAATATTGACACAATAAATATTGACATTGATATAGCAATGATAGCTAACTCCCTGCTTGAAGGCAAGGTATAAGAAGATGAAGCAACTGCTGCATTTGAGACACAAACTTTCAAGAGTGAGGACCGCTAAATAGCTGGCAAATCAAAATATCTCTCAGATGAATTTAACATAGTGTGTAATTAATTCCCACATAATTGGATGTATAGAAGAGGCAAATAGGCACTCAAGCATGAAGAATGGCAAAATCCAAGGAACAGTATAGTCTTTGGGTTCATCATAGTGGACTGTCAGCCCAGTGCTTCCATCACTCTCATGCTGGGACCACTGGATTTGTTTCAAGGGTGAGCATGAGATCTCCTCCAAGGAAAGGTCTCTGTCCAAGTTTTTCCAAAGTGTTTTTCACCCTTTTCCAACATAACTTCTCCTCCACATCCATTCCAGTGACACATATAGCTACCAGGAATGGTTGCTGGAGATGGTGCAGGAACAAGTCAAGCACACATGGGAATGTTTGAAAAGCCATTTGCTAGATGCAGTGCAGATGTTTAGAACATCTTGTAGCTGTTCTGCTCACAATTATTTCCAAAAATACACTAAACACTGACGTGAATAGCAAATTCTTTTTTTAATCAATACTTTCACTTTGCCATAGTTTTGTTCTCTATTAGACATTTTAGAAAGGAAAGAAAAAGTGACTGCAAAGAGAAACTAGATATCTCAGGAAAAAAGAGGAAGATCTACAATAGGGAAGGCAGCTTTTGTTTTCTGCTGAATGGCATTTTTAAAAACAAGTAGAATTCTGTATTTCTCACAGAACCTTGTGCTTAGTCTTGCACACTTCTGAGAAAAGCTAAACAAGAACAGTATGCACGATATTATACATTGCAAATATTCTATGCCTTACAAATGGAAAAAAAATTTGATCACTGTAGAGGTTATTGCCTCATAGTTTGTTTTTTTTCTCTTCTCTGAATGTCATTATTCCAAAATTAGTTTGTTTATGAACTAACAAACTTATAAGACGTGTAAAAAATTAGGAGATAATGGTTTTACAGATAACACATTAATTTAAAATAACTTTGTACCTTTTGCTTAAATAAATATTAAATGTTTCAAACATTGACCCTTCTTTTCAGAAATGGGGTTGTTTCTAAGCAGTTAAGTTTAATGTCTTTTAAAAAATAAAACCAGGTGCAAATAGAACTTGAACCTCAGAATCAGAAATTAAGTTCTTGTTTAAAAAAATTTTAATGCCAAACTACATTTGCTTGAACCAGCATTTGGTTTTGAACTGCATACCACTAACCTGCATGGAATAAAAAAAGGGCAACCCCAACCTTTGAGAACTGTAGTCTGAGGAAAATCCTACTGTTGCGGGTTCGGTTTGTAACTGGGCAGAAACACCAATTTAGTGTAGTGGTTTCGTCCAAAATACTCATTACTGTTTATCTTCTGTGAGATAAGAATTAGGAGAAATGCAAAGCAGGCACCAAACTTGAAAGACTATAAAGAAGTTTATTAACAGACCTAAAAGAGGGAAAAAAAAAATTATACCCCCTTCAGAGCTCTTCTCCTCCCCCCACCTTCCTCCCTTCTCCCACTGACAATGTTCAAAGACAACCCTTAAGATGTTCAGTCTGTTTACCACTGCCATAATAACCTTGTTCAGTCCATTTAGAAAGAGAAGTCTCTTCTTGCTCATGCTATGAAAACATTATCACAACGAGACAGCCGCCCACTTCCAAATATCGTTCAGTCCATTTAGGAAGAGGAGTCTCTCTGCTCGCATGTGAGTCCCTTCCCCCGACTTGCAGCTTTTCCCGCAACTGCTTTCGAGGGTCCACTCTTGAAGGTTTTTGGGGTACAATTTTAAGGTTGAGCCGTTCAGAAACAAAAACAGAGGCCCTTCTCCTTCCCTGGGAGCAAAGGGTCTTCATCATCTTCATTGTTAGGACTATCTCTGGGAGCATCTCTAGGGACTGAGGTTTTCTCCTTTCCCATTTGGAGCAAAAGTCCTCATCTGGTCCATCTCTAGGGACTGAGGTTTTCTCCTTTCCCGTTTGGAGCAAAAGTCCTCATCTGGTTCATCTCTCCCTGTCCAAACTTCTCATGAAATTACAGCTGCGTCAGCATCTGCCAATCTCAGCGCAGGTGCTTTTGCTTACGAGTTGAACACTCCACCCCCCATATCTTCATGAAATTACAACAGGATACTCTGATATATCATAGCTTCACAACAGAATTTCAGCTTTAAGCATCTCCTCTCTCTCTTCCCTCAGGTTTTCAGCTCTTCACAGCAATAAAAGGGTTAATCTCACCTCGGCCTTGCAGCTTTGCAGCTGGAATGTTGAATTTTTCTTATCGCAGTGGAGAGGGGGGAGAGCCGAGCCGCTCCGGCTGCCCATGGCAAGGCAGTGGGGGGGGTTCCACGGCTGGAACAGGTCCATGGCTTCAGGATGGCCGTGGCCCGGCCCGGCCTGGCCCAAGAAGGGCCCGGGCTGGGCCCACTGGGCCCTGCTCGGGCCCTGCAGCCACCTGTCCCAGCGCCGGAAACGAGAGAGAGCTTGGAGGGGGAGTTTGTCTATTCTTAAATGTGGATCACAGAGGTGGTCACAACTTTAAGTGGCTTAGAGAATTGTCCATATTCAAACTGACCAGCTGATAGGTTCTATCAGTTCCCAGAGGAAGCTGTAAGCACTCCTTAGCAAGGACATCCCTTCCGGGACTATGCTTGCTAACCTATGACATTCTCCACCCACTTCTTTATAGTCTTTCAAGTTTGGTGCCTGCTTTGCATTTCTCCTAATTCTTATCTCACAGAAGATAAACAGTAATGAGTATTTTGGACGAAACCACTACACCTACACATGCAAGAGAAGTGGGCTGTACCCTCTGTATGTGTATTTCCCCATCACTAATTTACACCAAAGAAAACCATTTTCCTTTCTTATCTGTTCATTCCACATGCTCCTCAAAATTCAGAGTTGAGCCTGAAGCTGGAAGATGACACCCTCCAACACAGTATCTGTAACAGGTGAATGAAGCTGTGAGGCTGTGGTGGACTTGGTGCTGCTGATCTCAGTCACCATCTACGCAAAGGGTCTTTTCCTCTGCCAAACATCCCAATGCCAGTGATTTCAGTAGTATCTACAAGCACTCAGCTTGTCAGAAATACCTACCAAAAAGTATCAGAAATAGCCAATTATCAAATTTGCTGCTACTACTACTATAGCTGTGGCTTTTGTAATTAGTTTCAAGACAAGCAGACTTTCTGATGCTGAGCACTGGGGCTGTGCTCTGTGAGCAGCAGCAGCCTGTATCTGTACTTCTCAAGAAGAGGAAAGAAATGGCTTTGTGGAAGAAACTTCCGCATTGCAGACATTCCAATTGTTCCTTTGAGCCACAGCCATAACTCTCTCCAGATGTAACCCTTCACTTCTCCCTCTTTACAAGTTTATTTTCCTTGTAAGGAAGAAAAACATGGAAAAGATTTTTGGTGGGTGTAAACCAAACTGAGAAGTAGTGAATGTAAAGAATGAAGAGGGCTTTATACATTTGACAACAGCCAGTGAGCTGAGTCACAGACATAAAGCCATGGAAGAGCTAAACCCCAGCAGACACTTCTGTCTAGGTGAAATCCATCTTGCCTAACATTGCATGGGAGAAGAGTATGTGTGTGCTGGTGCAAACACAGGAAGGGAAACCTTCGCCTAAATTTATGGCTCAAGCAAGGAACTCTGGCCTCTGTAGCTCCTGTTAAAAACTCTGGGCCAGACTGAAATCTGGAGGTTCTGTCCACATCCTGCCTGGGTGGGTTCTATCACAGCAAACATGTATGTACAAGGCTATGGCAGGTCTACAGCTCTTGTGCTTCTCTGTAGATGGTCTCTAGAGCAGGAAGAATGTACACAGTGAAAGCACTCAATTTTCACATTTTTAAAGTGTTTTCCTTGTAAGAGTATGGTGATAATTCTGGATTTCAGTTTAAGTTTTGGGCATAGGCATATAACCTTCCAGTCTTGCATGAAGAATACTTCCTAGTTTTCAAGGCTGGAGGGTCCCTGCAGCTACACCTTTGTCCAGGCATGATAAAAGAATAAAACACCTTTGGTCCCCCAGGCTGGGAACTCTATCTGACACTGTGACTAAGGGCAGGGTTAAGGGGACCACCATCATGTGTGCTATTTTGACCTTTTGGTGACTAACAATATTGTGATAAAAGCTGAAGTGCTGATTGAGGTGTGCTGCCTTTTAACAGAAATCCCCAAACTCTGCTCTCCTCCCAGAGGAGCTGTGGATGGACCTGCCCAAGCATGTTCACAGCTGTGCTGTTCTCCAGAGAACCAACTGAGCAGAGAGAGGAGTTGCAAGACGAAAGTGTAGACCCCAGGAGAACTTTGGGGTTTTTTTGGACTTCAGTCTACTGGATGGAGAAATCACACCAGCAGATTGTATTGACTCTGCTGATGTATTGTTCTGTCTGGCCACATTAATGAAAAGAAAAAGTGGGCTTATTTTCCCTGAACAAACATAGAGCACAGCTTGTCAAGGGATCTTCAAGCAGATATTTACCTTTTCCTGATGTTGCAGGTTGGGTGGTGTGTGTATCATATTTAAAAACAAACCCCACTGGAAAATTGTAATTTTAAAAACAGATCAAGTAATTTCTGATGCCAGAAACCCTGGGCATCTCCTAGATGCTGCCAAATGTGACCTCATATCATTAACTTTTTCTTCACCCAGAAGCCCTCCTGAGGCTGTCAGTTTGCAGAGTGGGCCTGATGCCCAGAGCTGCAGCCCGGGGGCACAGGTCAGCTAAGACAACAGAATAAGAACAGAAAATACAAAAACCTTTACTCATCAGTGACACCAAAATTCATTTTTGAGAAGGCCCAGAAGATGACCTGGAAGCAAGTGAAGACCTTCTGCTGAGGCGTGGTGGGCACCTGAATTCCACTGCAAAATATCTCAGTGTGGAGCCTGCTGTCTCGGTATGTGTGAGATACCGTAGTTCTCTTCCAAGGACAGGCTGAACTACTGATTCAGTAATTCACATTTGAAAGAAAACTCTGCACACACAGATGCAGTCGGATGGGATTATTCCATATTTTATGTCAACACGTAGGTATCCTACAGAGCATTGTTTTTCTTTCCTTCCCCCCACTTCTCTGGTTTTTGGTCTGGTTTATGTTTAGATTCTTATTGAAAACATGTGAGAGTATCACAAACATGAATTTGGCTGCCAAGACTTAGGTCCCTAAAGCCATATGTAGGTATCTAGAGTGGCTGATTTTCAGAGATCAGAGTTCAGAGCATGGCAGAGCAAAGCATTGATTTAGGTGCCTACATACAAATACAGTTGCTTGTTTTGAATGGTCAAGTTGGAAAAAATTTTCCTGGTATATTCAGGAAATTGAACATGAAAATGATGAACCTTTGAGCATCTGACAAGTTAAATGTTTAAATGATTAGCAGAACATGGCAAGGCTGTAAACTTTCCACGACATTCATTGGGGATCTCAAACAACATAGTTGGAATTCCAGACTTCTTCAAGTTCATTTATTGGCAAGGGATCACATTTAGACTGATTGTTAGCAAACCTAGGGCCAATTTAACAGAAATTTAGGAGCCTTAGTTCAATAGAGTAATTTGGACCACATATTGTTGGGGCAGCCAGCCCATAGAGGTATCCAGCCTTAACAGTGCTGCTTCTACTGCTGCTGTCTGTGGATGCTCACACATCATAGCACAAACTCAGAAGTGTATCAGCATGAGCACTTCATTTCCACAGTTTTTGCAACTGGTGCAGAATGAGTCAAAGTCTGTGGGAGGCCGAAAGCCACTGAGCCTGTTTAGATGGTGCCACACACTGACAGGCTCAAGAAAGAATCAGAGGAGAAAGGGACACTACATGTGTAACAGCCTCTTGGCCACTGTACTCAGCCATAAAGCAGAGTGAGTGAACACTAGAATTAATTCAACCTGTCAGGATGTGAACAACCATTTACTTCTCAGAAGAGGACCATAACTGGGTGATGGACATATCTGGGAAGAGACACATGCATCATCCTTCCCACAGTACTAGTGCCATTGGTGCAGAAAAGGATGCTGAACACCTAGGAACCACAGGACAGCAAACATGGGCACTTGGAGAGAGGATATCTTCTTGGAGTTCATAAATGCCCATGCTTTGAGCACTTTGTAATACAGAAGATGGAACCCACTCACTTCTATGAGCACAGACCACAACTTTCCAGTCCCAGAAGATCACTCTACTCAGTTGACTGCAGCCAGACCCTTCTACTCTCTCTGTAATCCCTCTGCATCGCGGGCTGCTGTGAACCACAGCACAACACAGCCAGAGCAGAGTGGCAACACAGGGCTGAGACGAGCTCCTGGGCACAACCTCTGCCTGCTTGTCTCCCCTACCTTGCACACCAGTGTTCTTCTGAAAAGTGGCCTTGGGACAGTACATCCCAGTGGCACCCAGTGCCTCAGCCCTCAGCAAGGCAGGGAAAATAGCCCAAGTTGATGCCTGCTGTTTCCTCCTTGGCAGCAGGCTCGAATGTCACCAGATGGGCTCAAGGGAGCTGCTGGAGAGTAAACCCACAGCTGTCACATCCACTGGCTGTATAAGGCATTGGAGTAACTAGGAGAGATGCCCTGGGTTGCCTTGATGGGCCAGATGACTTCTATTTAGGTATTATGATGCCCAATTTAGGAATCCAGAATAGGAAGTCTGCTGATGGCCCTGGCATGCTATGACCATTGCTTATTATGCTGTTCATAATCATGTCATTGTTTCTGTATGGTGCTGTTTATTACATCCATCTGCTGCTCCATATTTTATATTTGAAATGCAGGCCTTCTGTGCCACAAATTTGCTCTATGCCTAGCACATAGTAAAGGCATGCCAACACCCAAATCCTGCACTTCCCCCACAGATCCTCAGTGTTCAGTGGAAGCACTGAACAGTTGAACGAAATAGTTGAGACAGTAGATCATATGGAAAATTGCTTCATTCCTCCTTAGGGCACCAGCATTTGAGGTGTTTGTCAGCTGGTGCCTGTTATCTAATGAGGCAAAAAATTCAGGACTTGGAGGGCAAATTAAGAGACTGACTCTATCCAGCTTTTTAAGCTGTAGGCATCATTGGAGTACATGGAGAAGAAAAAGACAGCTTTTACAAAAGCTTTACACGTCATCCTTATATCTGTAACACAAGCCAGCTAAAACAAGGAACTGCATTGCTAACACACAGGCTACACTGCCAGTCTCTTCTACTCATGGTGGTTTCACGGCAGCTTTGGATGCTGATATGAAGTGATCCTGCTCCGTTTGACAAGAAGTCATGCCTAGGCCAAGACCGTCAAGTGTTACAATGTTTCTGACTGCTCAGCTTCAGGCAGGTCTGATTTTTTGGAGAGCACCCAGGGATTCAAGTGACCCAGTTGCTTCATCTGTAACTACTCCTTATTTGAGTCAACACACCAGCTTGGCTGTTGCTCAGGGACATACACTTTTATTCCTCAAAATCCTCTTCAGTGATCTGATTCATGGTTGCTTGTGTACCTGTACTCCCATTCAGGACTGTGCATCTCTTCTGTTACAGAAATAAAAAATGCAATAGCCTGGTGTGCAGTAGAGCAAAGACAAGGCACTGCATTTCTATCTCATTGCTGAAAACCTCCAGAGTAATTCCAGAGAAGCTCTAGATGTGACATTTAACTCCTATATAATTCTATGTTCAAAAGAAATACAAGCTTGATCCTTTTAGTGTTCATGGATCCAAAGTTGAAAAGGTAAGTACTTAATATTACTAGTTCTTCCCACCTGAATTGTTCTACACAGCAGCTTGGAAAACTATTATTTGTATGACAGTTTAGTAGCTTCATATATATTGGATTGATGAGAATGGAATAAGCAGACTTTTTTTCTGCAAGCCTGGAATGTATAAATAGCTCAAATCACAGTATCCATTACTACTTTTTACTTTATTTCACCAGTTATAACTGATGGCCCAAATAATGCAAGCATAAGCAGCTAAGAAATAACCCTATATGGTTTTATGGGTCTGTGGGGAAAGAAAGGGAGCAGTCACATGTTTCCTCAATACAGGCACTTGAACTTGCAGCAGCTGGTCCATGGAGGCTGATGTTACTCAGCACTGATATGGGTGTTTAAGCTTGGTTCAGCCTTAGAGAAATAGGAGAGTCCTGGTTTCCACCTGAGGAGTTTATTATTTGTGACATGTATCCAGCACTGTTATTTAGCAGCCCTGCTGCAGATGAGGAAGCAAGGGATGAAATGCTTTCCCGAAAGTACATTAAGTTTGTGGGCAATTCCCACTGCCCAAGCTCAGCCCAGCAGCCAAGCACAAGGCCATCCCTTCCCTCCCATGTCCCCAGTGTACACTGGGAAAGAGCTGAGTGGCCTGGGGTAGTGGCGAGAGAGATATTGGAAAGATCCAGGGTACATATTATGTGGGCAGCTTTGGGGATTGGGCCTGCCTTAGCAGCCAAGAGGAACAGGCAGAGCTCAGTTAGTAAAAGGTCACTGGGAGAGTTTGTTTTGAGAGGTGGTCTGCAAGGAATGGGCCAGGACATTGTTCTGGGACATGGGGGATCATTCCAGAAACAAAAATGGGGTAGAGATGGAGTAACATGAGCAGAACAGAGAGATGGTTTATCTTTGAGGAGGCATATGTGGGTGTAAAACAGTGGGATATGAATGATTTGGGGATGCCATCCCACTGAGCAACCCTGTGTGAAGTACATGGTTGCTGTATCTGCTCTGGCTGGACTGAGCTCTGCCCAAGCCTCCCTGAGGAGGCAGGGGGTAGCCACGGAGTGAGACCTGATTTTGGGAGACCTGTGGTGCCCAACTGGGGCCCCATCACATCACAGGGCCAGGAAGCAGCTGGTGAAGTCCCAGGTGGGGAGATAGAGAGAGCTGGGGAGCTGCTGCCACTGAGGTGTGGGGAGGCTGGGGGGAATTAATGGCTGGAAGCACAAGCAGGAACTGTCAGGGGGCTGGAGGGTAGGCAAGACACCAACTGCAGGAGGGAGCGAGGGGAGGGAGCAAAGGGGCGCAGACAAAGGAAGAGAGAGCTTCAGGAAAAAGGGAGGCCAAGCACAGAGCCCCTCAGTCCTATGGCAGCTGAGGAAACACCTCTTTACGCCAGGTCTGGGACAATGCTGTATGCTGGAGCCAATCCACTTCTTTCCAGGCACTGCTTCTCCTTGGTGGTGCTCACAATCCATGCTGCCACCTCCCCTCCTCCCACAGACCTGCTCAGGAGATCCTTTTGAGGGGCTGGTAGTTAAAAGTTCACCAGCTCTGAGTGTGCTTGCGAAAGACAATCCACATTTTTTCTTGCACTTCATTCCCACTCTCCAGAGAAAGCATTTTCAAGATAATAAAATCTGCTAAGCATGATCTACATTAAGAACATACACTTGACACAACGTAAGAACTGTAGCGATGACAGTGAGGAGCCCACAACATATTTTACAAGATTTCCTCTTAAAGACATTGCAGTGAGTCAATGGTTTCACACAGATGTTTGCTTAAAATGGCTGGGGGGCCAAGTTCAGGCTTACTTTGTTCTACTAAATTACAGAACAAAGACTTGGCTGGTTGCTTAGTGAAATAGTCTGTAATAGATACCATAGGACTGACTTTTTGTGTATATATGGGCATTAGAAAAGTGGGGTAGAGACTAAACACCCCTTCCCCCCAAAATCAAGTAGAATATATTCTCATCCATCACATGGGAATTACTGAAAGTTGCAGACATGTTCATGAGACAGGAGATATCTTCAGCATTTTAAACAAGAAGCAGATGCAGAGGAGGTGGCATTGATTCTCAACCATCCAAACCAGCTGAGTGTGGAGGAGCCAATGAAGCAAATAATATTAATGAAGCAGCACTCAACAGAGCAGAGGCACAAGCTTCAGAAATCTTTGAGGCAAAGCGAGTATGTCCAAAGGACTGAAAACTGTTATGGTATTAGCATTTTCTCCTCTTGTGAGAGTAACTGCTTTGTCTGATCTGTTAGTGAGTATCTTGTTACATTAAACATCAATATCACTGTTAATAATGTCTAATTCATTGGTACCATAATATATTAAATGCAGAATTAAAGAACTAGTAAACCTTGAAAATGTCAAGCATTCAGTACAGCCAAAATTAAATAGGTCTGTCACCTTCACTACATCAATTAACTTTTCAATTCCATTGCTGCCTCAGTTGTGCCTCCTTCATCTGTTTGCAAAGAATTGCTTCAGTTTAACTACTCGAAACTTTTTATAAAGACCAAAGCTTTCTACATGTATGGAGAAGCTTCTTAGTGCATGTAGCAACACTTGATAAATAAAACCATCCCACTTAAACACCTCTTTACTCCTTAGGTTTCCTGGAAACAGGAAAACAGAAAGAAACAGAAAGTTTCCACAAAAGATTTAGTTTTTACTGGTTTGAAAGAAAAGTCTTTCTATTACCTTTGGATAGCACAGCCTGTACCACTACAGTGAAAGATGTCACAGTGCCTCAGCAAATACTGAAGTCACTCTGAAACAGCAGTGAAGCCAGAAGCTGGAAAAAATTCAAGTGTCATGTCTTTATCACCTCCTTCCTTCTCTCAAAGTCAATGAATACAGCCCTTCATTTAGGAATGAGAGAATTCACAGTTAACGCAGTAAGCCTGTCACAGCTGCAGATATTTTTCCTTTTGTTATCTAATTACTACGGAAATAGTCTTCTTCAAACTTTGCATGAGCAATGAATCAGTTCGCCATTGTGAAAAAAAAATCAGATCACTCTAGTAGATCATTAATCTCATATTCTGGGGTCACAACTTCTCATCTGCTGTAGCTGAGCCTTATTTCCAGTCATCCATTTTACTAATCATCCTCTCTGTTGCTTCTGATCTGTAACATCTATATGTTTAAAGGTTTGATTTCTCCTCTAGAGCCTCCTCCTCCCTTTAAGTTGTTTATAGCTAATGTAGTATCCCACAGCCTCCTTAACTGCTTGATAGCAAGTCCCTTGTGTCCAGCCACCTTGTGTTTATTCTTGTACCCATGGTGCCTGAAGGGCAGGGCTTCCATGGTGTCACATTCTCCTCAAGAAAAACAGTTCTTTCCCAATTTTAGCCAGCAAGAAAATTTAGTCTTTGTCCTTCTCCACAAGAAAGTTTCTTCTTGGTCAAATTGTGAATGTCTCATTCTACCCCTAGTTTAATGGTGTCAGTTACCCGTGCTCTGCCTGTTCCCACACACAGGGCACACAGGAGGAGATGATAGACCTGGATCTGGATCTTTAGAACAAAATATTTTGGTTTTCACGTTAGTTGGCATGGGAGTATTTGTTACAACAAAGTCAGAACACTCTCCACCTGACCTATCTCCTGACACCTCTTCCAAGCCTAAAATGGAAAAAAAAATCCAGATATAAGCCTGGGTCTCCTGTGAGACTTCACTGTTAATTTAAATGTATTTTTTTTTCAGGTCTTACTATGCTGACCTATCTTTTCCCAAATGCTATTAAAATATTAAGGACCAACAACAACAACAAAAAATCAGTAAGGGTATTTGGAGAACCAAGAAATATCATATAAATTCATAATGAAAAATTTCAACGAAGAATATGAAATCTATGGAAACTTTTTGCAGCTTCAGAAATTATTTTCTGGTGCTGCAGGTCTAATGCGATAAATGGGGAGAGTGCTTTTGCTGGAAATGTTAACTTTCATGACCAGGAGAACACCTCAAGAGAGATGGTATTTGTGCTCTTGCCATACACTTGGTTTGGCTGCTTTGTGCAACACTGGTCTTGTGCAAGTTTAAAGCACGCCCTCCTCAGCTTTGCTGGGAGAACTGCCTGGTGTTTGGCTTTTATAGCAATGATAAACAGGGCACACCCTGGCCTGCCTTGACAAGAGAAATGAAGAATCTAAGGTTGATTTTTTTTTTAATATGACTCTGAATATGAACTTGGGTAAACTGCTGAAAAGGAAGCTAGCCCATGTAATGCACTGACCAATTCACACAGCATCCTGAATTCTGCTCTGCTGCTGTTATCCTGAGTGGCCTCTGGAAAAGCAATACTGTCTGATGCAGTCCAGTTTTGAAAACAGTTCCTGAAGTCTGCTTTACAAACCCTCACTGAAACAAAGAACAATATACAACCAAATGAAATGTAGTACATTGGTTAAGTAGAATAACGTTGAAAACAAATGAAACCATCTGAAAAGTGAGTTGAACAATTACTTCCATTCTTCTTTGCTAAAAATCACTGTGTACAGTAGGGTAGTATCTTGAATAGCTAAGTGCCTCTCCAATACAACACACAGGCAAAACAAGAACAGTCCTTCCATATTAAAAGAATTCCTGCTGTGTCACATCATGGTGCCTGCACAAGCTGAGTTGAAGACTTTTTATTGTTAAAAGGCACTGCCATTACACTACATTTTAATATGGATCTTTGCCCACAATCATAAATAAAACACTCACTCATAAACAATTCCTAAAGGCAGTGTGTCAGATGGTATTTAATGAAAAAAAAAGCCTGCTGCAATGGAGTGGAATACCATAGGCTATGGCTGGCTGGGGCTTTCTTTCCCCTCCGTATCTCTAGGTGTTTTGTTGGTTCCCAAAAGGCTTTTTAGTTAATGTAAGCTATGCCTACCAGAAGATCCTTCATGCTAATGGATGGAAAGTTCACAGCTAAAATGCAGAGAAAATCAGTACTGTTTTCAAGAGCTGTCTAATGTGGGAAACCTGTAAAAGCTGTGAAAAACAGGAAAAACTCGAAGTGAGTTACAGAATGATGACAAGAAAAAATTATCCTGTGGTAAAATTAAAATTGTATTTGCTAAATATCTTTAAAGACTAAATCCGTAAGGGAAAATATATTCAAGTATACTGATCCCTGTTATGTAAATTCTGAGATCTTCATGAAACAGAAAATATGATACAGTCTGCTGCATACAGCCTTTCTCAAATTCAGCAAGAAGCATATGAAATAAGATGAATGTCTCTCTGTTTAGTAGACTGCTGTGGTGGTCATAGCAATATAATTTTAAAAGACTGATTTTTTAAATAATCTTCTGTTTTTCCTGCTCTCTGGCCTACTCCCACGTTCTCTGCAATTAGCAGCTTGCCACATACATTGGGAAGCATAAGGTCGAATTACTTTTACAGAAAGCTGCATTTAGTAACTCATTATAAAGCTGACATCACATTCAGTCATCATTCAGTTCAGGATGTGGCAGAGGTTATCATGCAGCACATTACTAATATACTGGGGGGAAAGATTATGTCAACTGCCTGCTAGTGTCCACATCCAGGATGCAATCTCCCCAGGGAATAAACACTCTTGGAAAGCACTAAACCCAGAAATCTTCACAAAGCTGTTTGCAATTTGCAGCCAAAACTATCCACAAATGCTGGGAATAGACTACAGTCCTTGACAACACACAACTCCAGGCATTTCCACGGGGGAAGTTTAATCTACAAGGATGTAGAAATATAAAACAAAGCATCGCTCAAAGTAACTGTTTGTCAGATCATGTGCCTCTAATTTGGTTTCCAGTGACATTACACAGCTGCAGCCAATGGATTTCAGCCAGGCCCAACAGTCACTGAGGTTCTTTTTTGTTTAAGTTTAGTATCTGAACATGTTTTGCCCATCATTAAAATGGAGAGTAATTGCTCAAAAGTGAACTGTAGAAATTACAACTGCAAAGAACTTACTAGGTCACCTAGTCCCATCCTCAGAACAATGTCGGATTGAAAACACATTGCAAGAAATACTGAACAGTGCTGTGTTTGTTTTCCTTTTTTTTTCTTCCCCTATTCCTTTTTCTTTATTGTAATCATTATCACTATATTCAAAAATTTAAAAAAATAACCACAAATGCCAGTGTAAACATGCTTCAGGTATATAAGAAATACAAAGTATTGCACATACAGAAGTCCTATGTTCGGTATCTCCTTATGGTGCTATTTCATCAGAGTTGTGCAGATGATGTGATTACAATGAGCTGCTGATATTATTTCTGAAGCTGCTACACACAACAATTAAATATTTACAAAAGCTGGAAGCTCACTTTACTTTTTCATGGAAGGATGATTTTGCCTGGAATGTATGGGATACAGAGGTGTGCAAATATGGGACAGGTGTGCTTTGTGGTGGCATTTATCAGCTGTTGTCTCTAATCTACAAGGGAGCAGCTCAAAACCCTTTGGGGGAAGGAGTCTGTTAATGGTTTTCTGGGTGACTGGGAAGATGTCAGGCCTCCCCATCTCTAGGAAACAGAGGTGCTTGCTTGTGTGAAGCACACAGGTGCTTCATCTTTGTGTCCAGAGGCACATGTCTCCTCCTCTAAGGAAGTCCTGTGACCCAGGCACACTGCATCTGATAAACTAAAGACTCCATAAAGATCTTCTTGCTAATTTGCCTTAGATATGGAGGCGGAACACAGCTCCTGCTTGGATTTCCCAGGTCAGTCTGAAAGAAATGATAGACCTGTAAAATCTCATGTCAGACTGACAGAACTGACAATGTCTCATGACTACTCCTATCTTGAAGTATTAGGAAGCAGAAGGGCAGTTGTTTAAAATGAGCCAAAAAGTGGCAGAATGGACGAGGCCATTACCAGTTGAGAAGCTGAGATGGATTGGCAAGAAAAGGAACTCAGGAGAAGGCAAGTGGTGTGTATGTTTCATAAAATGAACAATCCCTCCTGACGTTTACACAATATAGCTAATTTCACACTCACAGACAGCACTGAAAGACTCAAACTTTCACATACAAATTTGCACAGATCAGGCCTTACAGTCCCTGCTGGGATAAAGACCATTTGCTGATAGAAGGGAAAGAATCATCCCTTCTTCAGAATCCTAAACCCAGAAAAAAATAGTAAATACTAAGTGTGTATTTTTACTCTTTACCTCAAAATCTCTTTTCTTCTTTTTGTTAATGCTTGGCTGGCTGGCATGCTATTTTTCTGCATAAATACAAATCCTGCCACCCTTTCCTGCAAGACTTTGCTTAAAAAATAATTTTATTAATCCCTAAACTTTGCCAAAAGCATTACTTTTAAGATGCTGCCAGTTTGTAGTTTGAAAAATGAAAAAGACCAAGATTTCTTTAGGTGAACAATTATGGCAATAGCTGTTCCATTTTAAGAGGCAATTTCAATGAAGTAACAGGGCAATGGCCAAGAAAATTTACCCCAGCTCAAACCCTCCAAGCCTTTTCAATATCACCAGTGTGGCTGTGATAATTTAAAACAGTGTTTCAGAAATGACTGTATCCTGTGTCAGTGTACAGCTGCCAGCCCTCAGCAAAGCAAGGACAGGGTAACTCATCCCTGCTCTATACTGTGCATGGATTTAGTTATCTGGGTGTGATACTGCCAGCTCTGGGCTGAAAGGGATACAATGTGTACTTGCTTATCATATATCTCATCCTGTAAAGTGTTCCATAAATCTTCTGCTTTGCAAAACACCTTTCAGCCAAGGAAGTTGTGTTCTGCGTGTACAATGGGTTTACTCTTCTATTTACATGCAAAGTAAGTACACTATTTCTATTCTTTTTTCCTTTCTTCTCTCAAAATCTATGTTGATTATTATATCAGATACTTATTCCAAAAGGTGGAAAAATAAATAATTGTGCCCCATCTATAAAGTTATTTATAGACTACCTTTGTGTTTCAGAAGTACTTTCACAGTACTGATATATTGCCTGTCTCCCTGAGCCATAATTTCATAAAAGTTCTTAGGGAGGTTTCAAAGGTATTCTGCATGATACAGTAGCATTCAGAAGTTTTGTCCTGGTTCATCTTCTAGATAATACAGCAATGAAGGCATTCTCTCCTTGAGAGATTTGGACTTGTTCTGGAAGCATCTCAGTATACCACATGCGCTCAAAAGCATCTGCTGAAACGTAGACTGACTGGAATATGGGATGAACATTCTGTTCAGTGGTGAATATGTTTATAAGGTAGTGATAAAGTTGCTTTCTTTGGCAAGGATGGCCATCATGCGGCATGTTCTCAGAACATTGCATAGATCAGATTGATACAATGTCACTTCCTGGTACAAAGGAAGACTGTTGGAAGGAATCTTTCATTTAATCCTCATTGTGTTTCTAGTCTCAGGCAGGATTCTGACTTGAACTGTAACTCTCTTCCTTTATGCATCAGTAGTCTTGTTATTTGTCAGCTGTTGCCTGTCAGCCATGTCATCTTGAGGAGGTCTAGCTCTGTCAAAGAAGCCACACTGCAGAAAACAATCAACAGAAACAAAGACATCATGGTAAGACAACCACAGGAACACTCAGCTGCAGTTTCATTCTTCACTCAGGCAACCTGAAATGTCGGACACAATGTATGGCAGGTTGATAGATTGTGAAGGTATTTTATTTCTATCCAAATCATTCCCTTTGAAAGTTTTAGATGCAAGGCACTGAGTTCCAAAGCAGAGCTTTAAAAATCCAAATTATATTACATGTCTTTGCAGGAGATGTAAAGTTGGTCTGAATGGTGATATGGACTGATGAGAATGAGAAATCTGCTCATCTCAGTTCAGCGAGGCGCTCATTCAGAAAAGAGATTTAGACTGACAAGCAGTAATAATAACAGAGGTGAATTATGTGTTGGGAAATGTCCACAGGACAGTATTGTGACCCAGTCTAAAGATCACTAAAGATTAGATTTCTCTCACCTTACTTTAACTGCCTAAAAGTCACTCTTTCAGTTGAAAGGTTGAAAGTTCACAAGTGGTCAAAGGAATGTACCACTAAAAGGTAATTACCAAAAGGTAATTTCTCTCCTCCTTCATGTTTAGACATAGCTTTTTGCTGCTGTTACTACCTTACTAGGTGAAGTTGGGCAGTTAGCATAGGCTGTACACCTAACCGTAACCTTTAGGCAGCTATAGACAGATGAGCCATATCCTAGCTTAAGGAATTACTTCAATCTTATTTTTAATGTGAACTGAGAGGATGGACAAAAGCTACACTGGCTCCCTGTAATATAGCAGTTACTGGAAACTTGTCTTAAAACTTCTGAAGGGAGTGTAACAACCAACACAAAAATAGAAAACTTTAAAAACCAAAATATATGATATATTAATATAAAAGGAAATCTTCTAAAAATTAATTCTCAGAACTGGTAGTGTTGTTCCATGCTGACAAAAACTGGAAATTCCTGAATTATTCAGAGAAAACAAAGTTAGAGTAACTTCTTTTTGAACCTAAACATCCTGAGATAGAGGATCATAGGTCTTGGGAAACAGAGCCAAACTCTGTATGCCCATTTATAACTGGACTTCAATAATAAAGGAGGACTTTGAGAACAAGTTCCCTGCATAAAGGTCAATGACACTAACATATCAGAAAGGCCACAACAAAAAAGACACGTCTACTGTTGCTTTTGCTCCAAACTGTTAAAGATCACAAAATTCTAGCCTCTCTTTTTATCTGTTAGTATCTTCCAGGGGTTTTTTTAAGGCACCGGTAACAGAAATAATGCAACATACCTTCCATAAAGCTAGTGTCAGCAGAGCTAGTACTAGTAGTCCAAGAAGTATGGCTAGTATTATAACCCATAAAGGGATCTCAAAGGAGACATTTGGGGTGGACCAAATGACAGATGTTCTGATCTGCAATGAAAGGAATACATTTAATGAACAAAAATGAAGCAAGTAAAGCAAATCTGGTAGTAGAATACAGAGACTAGAAGCATTGACTTTAACAGCATTTTGCAGATTAGAAATTCACATTGACCAAAATTCACCCATGTTGGCTTCATTTATTGTAATTTCCTTTCCACCTGTTCATGATAATTATTAGAAATGGAATTCACACATATATAAAAGTTTTGTGTATCAGACATACAAATAATTTCCCCATAATACAGTGGCAAAATAATGCCCTTCTGTGCAGATGCTTCAAGAACATTCAAGGAACAAAGTTCTGCTCACATGAATGCTGGTGCAGCTTAGGCCACTACACTGAATGGCACTGAATTACTCTGAAACAATGGTTGACTTTGGCCCAAACTCTTAATTCAAACCACAGTAGATACCAGCTACATTTTTCTTATTTTAATTTCTGCTGACATACTTGTACACATTTTTTCAGATGATTTGCATTTCAGCTAAGCAGTCAAAAAAAGAAACTCAAGCAGTGTGTATTGTCCTTGTGATAAAGCCTAATGCACAGTATGATATTATCTTCTTTAAAAGAAGCCAAGCATACCGACTATTGCCTAAATGGGAAACAAGCATGAAATGCGCTCTTTCCTTGTCTGAGGCTCTACAAAGAAGCAGATGTTAACATCAGTTATCAAAGTTTTAACTGACTTGGCAAACCTCTCTCTTTAGACCTTCATGTGGACAAAGAGTAGTAATAACCCTTCTGCATTTCTCCTTTTGGGGACATCCACTCTCTCCTCCTCATTCTCCTTTCTGTACCTTGTACAAAATTTATTATATGCTCTCAGACTCTGCTTGGAAGACTCCTCATCATTCTCACTGAATATTTGCTCTGTCCCTGCTGCTCCCAACTGGGAAGGAATGATTTTGAGCTTTCCTTAGCTCTTCTGACACAATTATATCCCTTCAGTTTTAGTTCATTTTCTCAAACTTTTCTCTTTGCTGTTAGCCTAGGAAGTGATTTCTCTCTTGGGTTTTCTCTTGGACCCCTCTCATCTACTCCTAGTCTCCCTTACACAGGATAAGTATGTGACAGATAGGAGTTATTTGCTTTATGACATGATGAAATCAGTTTGCAAAGAAACTGATGACACAAACTCTCAAATGATATTCCTCTTCTGTGCTCAAGGTACAGCTAGGAAATCTAATCTTTTTAATAAGTTTGACTATTTCCCAGTCCCTGAGCTGCACTCATTGTAAATTTTCTATGGTTTTTTTTTTCTGCTACTACCTTAGTGATTGATGCACTAGAAATTTAACACAATACTAATTTCTAATTTGTTCATTGAAGAAACAGCAGCCTACATTTTAAGAATGGACACAACTCTGTAGTTCAGCTCAAAACTGTTTCCATTCCCATGCCTCTCACTTCTCTCCTTGAAGGCGGCAAATTTAGTAATTTTATCCTTTCTGCCACATACAATCCTTTCCTCTCTCACTTTTTCTTATGATCAGCATTCTTTCATAGACTTTTCATTCTGAAAGCACCAGTAGATCTGTCTTTCAGCTACTGTCAGGCTTAACTGGAAGACACTTTTGAACAGTCCTTTTCACTTACTTCATCTGTGCAGCCAACTGCTCCCTACTCTGACACAGCGCTTACAGAGACGGCAGTCTGGTGAGCTCTTCTGATGCACATATTTTTATAGCATCCCTCACCAGGAAACAAAATGTAGGGACAAACTTTCTATGTAGGGTACTACTTGCTTTCTACCAAAGCTTCCACTGAGAGTTACACAGAAAATTCCAAGACACTACGCAGTCCTGGTGTCTGCACTTTAACATTGGCTCTGAAGATGAAGTACTTGCAGTGCTGGCCACACCACTGCTGATCTAACAAACACAGCTAATATACATCTTTGGAGCAGCTCTAACTAGTCATAAGTCTAAAATATTTCAAAAAGATAACATCTACAAAGAATAAATATGAGAGCTAATTAAAGCAAGAAAAAATTATTTTAAGGCAAAAAGCATTAATAAAACAACCCATGAAATCCCACCCTTATGTCCCAACAGATAGCCTGATGGTGTGATCAAGTGATCAACCATGCCAGTGCAGGAATACCATTTCCTTTGCCAGCCTCCTCTTTGGGTCGCTTCTTAACCACTGCAAAATTTCATAGCCTCTCTGCATCATTAGATTCAGCTAGAGCAGAGCTCATTTAGTGAGGATAAAATGTTTTTGAATGGCTCTGCTTGTGTCTCAGAGTGGCATTAAAATGCAAGGGCAGAGCAAATGAGAGAAGGGTCATCTGAACTGTCTGCAGAGATTCTTCCCGAGAAAAGCCAATTAAGGAAAAAGATGAATTCAAGTAAAAGGCTAACTGACCAGGGAAAACAGAAAGGATGCAGTTACAAGGGGCTGCTTGAAGCCTGTAGAAAACAATGAGCTCAGCTGTCCAAGCAAGAAAGCATCTCCCTTCTACTGCCTGAAAAGCATGTATGCTGCCCTGAAGCAAGCCTGATCACATACAGCACAAGAGTTGGGAAGTGCTCATGAAAATTCATGGGCCCCAAGACAGGAAAACCAGATTGATTCAAAAAACCTCAACCCATTCACCTCTGTTGGCAAACTCTGAGGTACTATGCACAGGAAGTTACAAATTTTAGTTATTGTTTGGAAAGGACCCGACACTGTCAACATACAGATTGCATATCTTAATCATCTAAGATTTGAGCTTCACTGTAGTTTCTATTCTTAACATTATCACTTACCTGAGCATGTTGCTGTGAAGCTGGAGCACTAATGTGAAAGACCACTTACAAAACCATCTTAAAAAATATTTGTAAAACAGCAGCAAAAATAAAAGGCAATCAGTGCTTTCTGTTGTCTCAAGTTTAACAAAATGACCCCATTATACAGCAAGATCAAATCTCAGGGAAGACCTATTTGCATGGAAAGACTTTATTTTGCCATTTCTGCTACTGATAGCTTCTGCCAAATTCCTAGGTGGCATTACGTGACTGAGATAAATACAAGAGGAAATGGGAGTCAGCATTGCTGCTTTAGGGTGGATTGTAGAACATTAGTAAAACAGAAGAAAAGGATTTTGACAAGCTGCCGGCCAGGTATGGTTGGCATGATAGATGGATGGTCACCCGGGTTTCAGGAAAGGATTAATTTCTGGAGTAGCCTGGAGGGGGCATGGCCAGGACCTGAAGGTTACTCTATACCACCTCACACTATTGCTGAGGCTGGGGGAAGGGAGCCTCTTCCAAAGTTCCTCCCAGTTGAGTAAGCATGGCAGAGGGAGCTGTCAGTATTGTCTATTGTCAGGGAGTTTCCCTGACAATCTTTCCTTTCTTGTACCCTCTGTCATTAGTATTGTTGCTGTTACTGTTAATTTTCTTATCTCATTGCTGTTTTCTGTAAATTTTTCTTATCTCAACTCAAGATCTTTACATTTTTTACCTTCAGTTCTTATCTCCAATCCTGTTGCAGGGTGAGAGGGAGGGGAAAGCAGGGAAGAGAGCAAGCGGTGCGTGATTTGGAGAGTCACAGTGGGAGAACTAAACTGGGGAGTACCGTTCCTAAACCATGACAACAATCGACTCAAATGGTAATCCTGAATATGGAAATTATCTGAGTGGGCAGGTACTACTGTAGGAAGAACTTTTGGTTTACACATTTCTTCAGACAGTATTTGACTGAACCACATCTGGTTTGATGCCTTAGGTTTTAACTTTTATATTTTTCAAATTCTGCTCTGCTTAGTGTGTAACTGAAGTTTCTTGTAGCCTGTTAATTTCTGCTCTGTTGTGCTAGGTAGACATAACAAAGCCTCTCTGGGCCTGCTTTCCAAGGACACCCAGACCGTCCTAGGCCCAAAAAGTATAAACTGAAAAGCCTCTAAAGGGGGGTAAACGGAGGGAAATTACATCATTAAACTGAAGCTTTAATTGGAGAATCAACCCTATATGCAAATGAACCAAACCTATAAAAGTGTGAAGAACTCGTGACCTGTTGTCCGTCTTGGGGTCCATCTTGGCAATAGCCTCTGGCCCCAGGGGGTACCTTTGAAGGACTTTCAAATAAATACCTGCCTTACTCCTGTCTAGTGTCTGTGTCTAGGAGGCCTCTCAAGGACTCAGTTCCTTGGGCACCAAGTCCACTTTAACCCAATCTAAGGTAACTACTTCAGCACCACAGGTGCTCTCAGACAGGGGTGAAGTAAGCTGCTGCCTGGTGTTTGGGTCTGAATGGCTCATAGGGCTACATATGATTGCACAGCAGCAGAGCAACAACTAGACTCTTAATGTGTGCCAGTTCACTGTTCAAAATTAGGTAGGGTCAGTCCAGACCTCAAAGCATGTTTGAGATCCTCCTGCAATCAGTGGAAACAGACTATTTCATTAGGGATGGTAGACAGATTTTGGATAAAGCTGATAGCAGTGTATGCAAATACAAGTACCCATGTTGCCTTTCCATGCCTTCTTTTATGTGCCACTTCCTAGATGTCTGTTGTATTTGTCTGTTGTGTTTTCTTTCCTCTTAGGCTACAAAAACAATAAGACCAGCTAGCTCTTCTTCTGGTATCTACAGAGCACCTATCAGCATGGATCCAGATAAGGACATGTGGATCTTCCTGAGGATGCTGAATAATGATGAGTGGTATAGCAGCACTCAGCCTTGCTTGTGCTGCCCGGGTTCAGAATCTTTTCTCCCTTCCTCCTTCTGTCATTCTGCCTTTACAGACAGTCAAGTGAACTTGTGGTTTAATTTCAGTAGCTCAGCTGGAGCTTGACAAATGTTGAAACATAAACAAGGAATTGTAATCTAGAAGAGCAGGGTATCATGTTTATAATCCTTAGATTATCAGCAATGAGCAAAACAGACAGCAGAAATTAGTCTATCCTGTATTAAGCAGAATGCTGCTGCAAAGCTGGCACATCTCTGTTCTCTTTTAGCCTGAGTGCAGCCAAAGCTAATGACATTTGCCTGCTAAAATCTTGAAACCATCCTGTTGCACCCACACACTTTTTTCCATGAATCCTTCTTTGTCTTAGGTTTTAAAAGCGAGGAGATGGTTGTGCTAAGTACTTGAGATTTATTTCCTGAGCAGGGGATTATTTGTAGGCATCAGTCTCACTCCTGCCTGTGTGCATTACCAGTAGGATATAATGCCCCCGGGCTGCCACCCTTTATACTCTACACAAAGACTTGCAAGGCTACTAATGCAACTGCTGCTGAACAGTTTGACACTGCAAGTCCTGAACACCCACAGAGCTGAGACAGAAGCTGGAGGGGTAGAAAGAAACAAAACATTCCTTCAGTTTTGTCTGCCTTGTTTCACCATTTTTACAGAGGACTGTCCCTTCTTCGCCCCATGCTGTCCACAACAGTTTTACATACGATTTTGATTTAAGACAAGTTTGTATTTTCAGCTTGGATTTCTGTTCTTCTCCATGTGGTAGGTTTAGCACTGCAGGATCAGAGCCAGGGAATGTTTCCAACTAAGGTGGCCAATAAGAAGCGGAATTTTTACACAAGTGTTGCATGTTGACAGTGTACTTTAGATGTGTCTTGGCTTTCCTCTCCGTTCAGGACAAGACTTTATGTGGAACATGAAAATAGTGCTTGCTTCTCTGTCAGGTGGGTGAAAAGCACAGCTCACAGACTTGAGAGGAGCCATTGACTTCTGACACTGCTGAATGTCTCACACCTTTTGTATGCAAAGGGTGCCTCAAGCACTGAGATGAGGGTGAAGTCAACCCAAGAGTTACAGACAGAGCCTTTGTTTGCTATTGGAAATAAAATCCATGCTGGTCTTAGCACAGATGCTGTCTGATAGTCTTAACTTCATAACCCCTCTTGTGGTTCCATGAAAGTCACTTGTTGCTTATGAAAGTGCTCTGCTGGGGAGGGTTTTATTTTCCTTTTTAAAATGTGCCAGTTAAGCACATTCTAAGTAGAAAAGATAATTATTAGGTTTTTTTCCACTGTATTTTGTACAGTTTGGATTTTGCTTCTGATTTTGGTGTTACTCAGTGTGTCTTCAAAATAGTCTTTGATTCCTCTTGAAGGGAGCACAAAGCAGAGAGAAGCACATGTAGAAAGTTGCTGGTTCACCAACAGTTCCATGTGTATAGATGGGAATTAGGTTTAACTGGTGCAAACTTCCAGCATCTGTGGTCAGAATTCAGTGCATGCTAGTGGGAGTCTCACTTTTTTTTTTTTTCCCCCGGGTCTCTGAAAGACACACTTTAAAAAATAAATCAACTTCTCCATAATTTATTATGCTACTTTAAGAAACAGTAGCTAAATTAATTATTATTCTAGTGTTACTACTTTTGCTGCCCATGATGACCTTCCTTTAGTCTTCAGCAATTTTGCTTATAGAGGCTGAGATACAGGAATTCTTTTGTACTCCTACATGTCCCCATCCATACCTTTACAGCGTGATGTTCTTATATGTTCTCAAAAAATGCTCAAAATAGAATGTAAAAGCTCCCTTGAGCTTGAAGTCACATTTATGTTTACATTTTACAAATGTTTATGCAAATACATTTCATGAGGAATATAAGCTTATCTAAAATGAAAGTGCTATCATCTTGTAATAAGTAAACAAAGTTGTAGGCCTTAGTCTGCAACCAGTTTTACTCACTGTAGGACACTGGTCAAACAGTTTATACTAAAGGCATCCACAGTGAAAAGCCTATCAAACATTTAAGAAAAGCAATCATATTTTATTACACTCCCAAACTGGCTCAAGAATCCTAAATTAAAATAGAGCAAATTGCTGCTTATTCTAACTTTGTACTTCTTGCAATAAAAAGTACTATAATGTTGCACATGAAATTCACCAAGTAAGACAGTATTTACCACAATAATACTTGTAACAAAAAATTGAAAATTTTCTCTTGAATGATTCAGCTGTTAGCAAGGAAATCCAACCAGTTGTATAATACATGGTTGCAATTCTAAGACTACCAAAATTAATGGAAATACTATTGTAGATGTCAGTGGATTCTGGTTTAACATCCACGCTGATTTTCTGTTTGATGCATTTTCACTCTAATGTTTTACTATAGAAGGTCTAGATTTTCTTACATTTACATAATGTTTCACCTTTGTATCATAACCCTGTGTACAAGACCCATGTGTTCAAGACCTATATTCCATGATGATGGAAATAAAGCCCTCAGTGCTGCAAATATGACCACATGACTCTGTAGGTTACTTATGTGCATGGGATTATTCATGCCATTAAAACTAAATGTAAATATCAGCCTGCATAATTGGAATCCAGCACTATATGAATTAAATGAAGGACATATGCTCTGTTCTTTTAAATGTATTATCTTCTCTATATAAACTTTAAAGTGTTAGCTGATTATGAGATATACACTTTTGAAAATTAATTTAAAAAATATTTAAATCTTTCTTTCACTTCCACCCTTTCATTGTCTGAAAGAAAACCATAAACATTGAAATAAATCTTCAGAAGCTTTTAAAACACAACTAGTGATCTTTTTCAGAAGGAGCAAAAATATTAAGCTTTGCCCAACTTCAAGGAAATATTTCTTCTTGCAAGTGGAACATCAAAGAACTGGTGCATATAACACACCAAGCTGTAGAGCTGGCAAGTATCCACTGCCATGTCCAGATATGAAATGACATAAAAGCGTTATCATTTTTCAACATTTTACAGTTGCCATTATAGGCATTTTGCTGTAAATCATCTGCTGCAAATAACAAGCATTATACTGGCTGGAGTAAGAGAATGAAATGCTTATCTGAGCATTTGGTAGATCATCTGACACTTGTTGAGAACAGCAGGCTATCACCTGGGGTAAAGCACTTCAGTCCAGATGAAGGCCCCACTATCAACAGAATTCTGCACATGTGTTTCTGGTATGGAACACATGCTGCAAGAAAATAAAAAGAGCCCCAGTATATCTGTCAGCCTGGTGCCTTTGAACCTTTCTGGATGAATACTGCATTAGGCACCAATCCTCTCTAGTGAAATCACGGTTCTACTGATGAGGGAGGTTGGAGTCACTGTGCACACAGAACCAAGATTTTACCTTGTGTCTTCTCAGAGCAAGTACCAATCAACCATTAAATCTGTGCATGTACAAAACCAAACTTTATAGCCTGTACCCTCTGAAATATACTCAAAGTAAGCTATAAAGTGTATTATTCTGGTTTTCTAGGTAAGAAAATATTCTGCCCCTACTACTACATCTCAACAGACTGATAAGATGTATTTTCACCACAGTTCAACTTGGCAAAGCTTGAACTGAGCTTGTATTTTAAAAGAAGGACTGTAACTGATGAATCATTATAATAATGAGAACATTAAGCCTTAAAATTTCAGATTACTCTTATACTAGAATAAATTTTTGCACACATATTTTACTTATTTCTATCAGTAATGAAAAAACAGAGTGAATTTTACACATGATATTAGACACCATGAGAAGCAAATTATTTTAAAGTGCTCCCCAAACCCAATGCTTCAGCACCAGCAAACAATTAAATCAAATTTATGCCTCCAAAATTAATTTTTCATATAGTACTCCAGGGCCATACAGATTTCAGTCTGCAAATAAGGCAAGTATTTTAGCATCTATCTATCTATCTATCTATCTATCTATCTATCTATCTATCTATCACTTCTGTAAGGATTACCAAGTAAATTTGTATCTTGCACTTGATGTGCTATGAGGTGGAAACCCTAGAAAGGCATACAAACCTTCCTGAAAATCAGGGTAACAAAGAAGCTTAATACAGATAAGAGAGAAGTTGCTGTAGACAACACATAAGCTTGTGGGAGAGAACTGCTGACTGGGAGAAGAGTGAGATCTCTAAACCTGACAGAAACATGATTTTGGATTTTGTATAAAAATTTCCTCCAGATTATCTTTTGCCCCAAACAAAGTAACTAGATTCTTGCTTTCATGATTGTTTTCTTTTGGGTGAAAAATCCATCCTAATAGCAATAAAGCTGTCTGCACATTAGTGCAGCAAGAAATTATTTAAAAATGTAATTAGAATCACGTATCATCAACTTCCACAGAAAGTAATGAAATTATTTCCTTTAGGTAGTGATTCCTTCAGGAATTTACACTAGAAACACAGGAAAGACTAATCTCAATATTTTAATCTATAAAAACTTTCACAGCTGTGATTAGAGTGACCAAATACACGTGCTTCACACCAAGATATAATTTTCAGTTACTTACTGCTATGCTTCCCTCAGGGAGCTTTTCTGGTTGCACTTTATATGGCATGCTCTTAACTTTGAAGGAAACATTGGAAGAAAGACTGTAGAGACCATTCTTTCTCTGAAATTATAGGAAAAAAGAAATTATTAAACCCCCTATCTATATTTAAAAGCATTATGAAAAATAAGCAGACAAAAAAACCCCAGAGCACTGATTTCGTAAGTCAAAGATGGTTTCTGTTGGTGAAGACTGCAGGAATTCTGAGACCTGTATGTGTCCATGAGATAAATAAATATCATAAAGCTGCAATACAAAGGCCCATGTTCAAAATGGGGAAGAAGGGTTAGATATGCAGAAAGACACATACAGTTGTTTCTCATAATTCTCTCCGAAACAGGTGAGTTAGAAGCATGAGTGAAGTTTATGGGGTGTCTGTGTTTTAAACTCTCACCTCGGCTCACCAAGATCAACAACCAATATGGGTATATTGAGAACATTTGCAGGCCTATGCTGAGACCAGGTTGGCAGAGCTTCCTGATAACATCAAAGGAATGGCTGTGCCTTCCCACCAAAGAACAATAGTAGGAACAAGCATCTTTGAACTTCAATTAGTCAGAATCACAGAATAGTTTGGGTTGGAAGGGCCCTCTAGAGATAACTAGTCCAACTCCTCTGCTAAGGCAGAGTCACCTAGACCAGGTACACTTCGAATGGGATTGATTTCCTACTAGAGAAGAGTTCAAAAATCCCACTCACCTTGCTTGCTTACTAAGTTGTGTCAATGTGAGAGGAATGTATAGCAGCCATTGTTTAACTGGCCACCTCATAAAATATTTATATAGCTGTCATTAAGCATTTCAACAAACCCAAAGAGGTGCACACAAAACATGCAACTGATTTTATGGGTGACACTACATGCAACTCATTTTGTATATCCCTTCCCATGTAAATTTGGTGTAGTGATATGGATCTCCTTTGAAAGTGCTTTGATATTCTCTGAAGACTGCTAGATGGTTAAGGGTTAATATGGTCAATGGAATCCTGAGGGCTAGGAGTTATGACTGTTATATCCTTTTTCTATATTATTATTATTATTATTATTATTATTATACCATCCCAATTTTGCTACTGTCTTAACCCTTTATGAAATATGATGATCAGATTTCAACACAATGTTTGACTGATGATTTACAGAATAACATATCCTTTTAAGTAAAGCAGTCTTTCCTTTTGTCACCAGCTTCTTACAGTCCAGCATATTTGGAACACCTGCAAAACTTTCTTCTTCCTTCTATTTCTCACATATTTAGGAGTTCTGCTCCATTGACAAGATTTGGTTCCTGTGTGATTGTTCAACATCTTTTCCTCAGTTTTTCCCTGTAGTTTCCTGTTGCATCAAAGGCATAAACCCTCTCAAAGAACTGCTTTTCCTCCTTCAGCTGTGTTGTTGAGCAAAGACTGAGGTGAGAAGACCCCTTGATAACTTGGGCTACTATTTCTTTCCTTCAGTGATGGAGAAAGGTTTGTTTGTGAAAATGACCTGAAATAAGCATAACATAAACCTGGGAGCCAACCTGGATACATTTGAATGACTACGGCCCAAATCAAATTTTTCACAGAACTGCTGTGGTTGGAGAGCGTATTTGGAGTTTGTTTGCTCCAACCACAGGCACAGTAGAGTCAAGTAGAGCAGTATGCTCAGGACCATGTCCATTTAGGGTTTGAATATCTGCAAGAAAGGAAACTCCACAATCTCAAGAAGCAACCTATTCCAGTTTTTTACTACCCTCAAAGTAAAAAAAGGTTTTTTTCTTATGTTTAAATGGATTTTCCTTTATTTAAATTTGTGCTTCTTCCCTGTTCCTGGATATTGAGAAGACCCTGTAGTGTTTTCTTTACTCCCTCCTATCAAATGTTTATACACACTGATGAGATCCCTCCTGAGCTTCTTCTTCTCCAGACTGAATATTCCCATCTCTCTCATCCTCTCCTGCTATATCAAATGTGCAAGCCCTTAACCATCATTGTGGCTCTTAGCTGGACTTGCTGCAATATGTTCATGTCTCACTTTTCTCAGGGAGCCCAGGACTGAACTCCAGATCTGTTTCATCAGTGCTGAGTACCGAGGAAGATTCAATTCCCTTTGCCTGCTGCCAATGCTCTTCCTCATGCAGCCCAAGAGGTTGTTGACTTTCTTTTCTGCTAGGGTACACACAGTGTGCTCATGTTCAACTTCATGTCCAGCAGAACTCCAACATCCTTTGCTAGAATCCTGCCTTCCAGCTGGTTGGTTCCTAGCCTGTACTGGTGCATAGGATTATTCCTCCTGTGGTACAGCACTTCGCATTTCCCTTTGTCACACTATGAAATTCCTGCCAACACGCTTCTCCAGCCTGTTGAGGTTCCTCTGAAGGGCAGTACAAAGAACTGGTATATCAATGACTCCTTCCACTTCACTACAATCTGCAAATTATCAGGCTACCAGGTTGGTAAGCATGATATCCCTTTTGTAAATTCATGCTGACAGCTTCCAATGATCTTCCTCTCCTTGAGATGTTTGCAAATGGCTTCCACATTTTTTCTCCACCACCTTCTCTTCTCGGGGGTTGAAATAAGATTGACTGACCTATAGTTCTCTGAATCCTCCTTGAAGACAGGTGTTACCATTTGCATTCTTGCAGTTTTCAAGAACTCCCCCCCAATCAGCATGAGCTTTCAAAGATAATTGAGAAAGGTCTCACATTGTTGTTGCCCCTCCTGCAGGACTTGTACTTGTATTCATCAGGTTCATTGGACTTTTGTATGTCCAATTTGTTTAAATGTTCCCCTATCCTGATATCCCTCCTCTGAAGATAAATGTTGATAGCTGCAAGTTTCCTCTCTGGTTGCAGAGGCCTTGGATTACTGTATGCAGGTTTTACCAGTAAAGACAAAACTGTGGAGGCATTGAGTAACTCAGCCTTTTCTATGTCCCATTCAGCAGAAGACCCATATTTTCCTTAGTCTTCTTTTGGCTGCTGATATAAAAGCCTCCTTAATACCCTTTAAGTCCCTTGCTAGGCTCAGGTCCTGGTGAGCTTCTACTTTCCTAACTCTGTCCCTGCATTCTCAGACCCTCTCTATATTCCTTATCCAGCCCCTGCACTGGGTCAATTGACTCTGCTTCCACCTCTTTCGTGTTTCATAGAACCATAGAATCATAAAGATTGGAAAAGATGATTGAGTGCAACCTTTAACCTATTACTATCTTTGTATGTCTGAGTTGTACCAGGGTGGTAAAACTCCCATTTGTCAGGATGGACAGTTCTTGAGCTTAAAGGAGGTGATCCTGATCCTGAAGAATCAGTAGTTCTTCTGGAACTCTCTTTTTTCCAGGATCATCTCCCATGGACTTCTTCCAAGCAGATCCCTGTAAAAGGTGCTCTCCTGAGCTCCAGGGCTGTAGTTCTGGTATTTGCCTTGTCTGTTCTCCTTTTTAAAAGCTAATTTTCTCTGCAAATATGTGAGGGTTTACTGGTGATAAAAAGCCAGCACAGTTATTGCCTTCTGGAACTCATTTGGCTATGCCATAATTTTGTTCTTTTAAAATATTGAGAGCAGCTGAATGGTTATTATCAGAAAATTCAACCTCTCATTGGTGCTTATACTGGGAAAGAGCAATACTAAAACATCTGTCTCAAACAACTACACAGGGATGGTCACATAAGCTGTCTAACACAGCATCAAATGAAAGGGAGCTACCTTTTTTATCAATAGAGCTTGAAATGAAAAATTAGACTTGGTAAGTAAGTTTTATACACTTTCATGATGCTGATCATTTATGGAGTGATATTCAAAAAAAAGATTTTTCCTTATCACCTTAATTATTTTCCATTTCCAGACTCAAACCATTCTTCGTATTTTATACTTCAGCACTAGATTCCTCCTCACACAAAATCTCAGCATGTTTCTGTTGCTGTGCATTCAGAAAAAAAAATCTGAAAAAAGCTTTATCTTTTCAATCCCAAGCAATTCTTATTATGCAGGATTCTGGATATGATTATATGATTTATAAAAGTAATCTGTAATGGAGAGAGCAGAATAGGTTATATTACTGAAGAAGTAGACATTAGACATTCAGACGGATTGGCTAAGGCATTAACTCTCTTGAAACCTCCTATAAAGGAAACACAGCACTAATGGGAAAATAAAGCCTTTCACCTACTATACTATAAATATGGCTTATTTCATTTTCAGCTTATATCAGCAACAAGAACACGAGAGGAGTGTACTTCCTGTGGATTAATGCTTGGCTTGGGTTAATAAGCTTGGGTTGTGACCACAGCTATCAACTCGCCTCAACCCTTCATTAGGCTCCTGGAAATACTGGAATACAGGAATGGAGACTATAAAAGACTAGAGGGTATTTTCCTGCATTTACAGAACTATGTGTTTGTGGCAAAGAACTTGAAAACAGTGACTGTGGTCAACACTGGTTGCAACCAGGATTCTTACTTGTACTAACACCTTTGAGATAGAAGTAGATGTCTATCCTGCAGCCTTTTTAATAATTCTCAAGCCAATTGTAAGAAACAGCATTTCTTTACCATATCATTTTTTAAATAGTGTATGTTTAAATATTCAGTATTTACTGGAAGCTGCAGGACTTGTGGTTGGAAATTCAAGCCGAGGACTTAGTCATGGCTCAGAGTAAGGGGAAGAAAGAATTTGGTATTTGTGTCAGTGCTTAATGACCAACAGTAGACAGCCCAGCCCTAACTACACTGTCCTTTTGTGTTAGAACAAGCAGAACCTGATCTTGTGCTCGTTGCTGAGACAGTAGTTTGCAATATTCTGGGAAGAAGACAAAACATGGCCATCCCCTGTGTTGCCTGGGTGGCAGATCCTGCCGATGTACTTATTAAAGCTTCTCTCTCTCTACATGCTTTTGTTTTACAAATAGATTTTTGAATTGAAGCCTTTGTTTTCTTTAAAAGTTGTGAGACAAAAAAGACAGAAATGAGGCAAAGTGTTCCCAATAAATATTCAGTGCAGTGTTTTCCTAAGTACAATTGAGACCAAAATAATGTGAGAAGTGCTGGAAAATCTTTGACAATTTGAAGGACAGTTTTCCAGTCTCCAGTGGAAAGCTGGTGCTTTCTGCAGACCTACACAGACCTGCTGACCCCCCCAAGGCATCTCAAAGGCATGTGGGCACCATGGTCAGAGAGCACACTGAAATGCAGAGACAAATCTGGCTCCCAGGGAGCTAGACTGAGGGTAGGAGGAACAAAACCTTTAGCAGCCTAAAGACTGTCAGATCATTGCTGTTCTGCAGATTTTAAGAGTTCAGCTACTGGAAAAAGTCCCCAGAACGACTCTGTTTCATTGCCTCTATGGAGAATTGTTCAGGCTTGTGGAAATCCTTTTCCTTCTGCTTAAATGTAGCCCAGTGAAGTCTCCCCAGCTGAAGTGCACATGCTTTCCCTACGGAGCTGCATGTTGTGGTGGTATTTTCACCAAAAGAACTTATGACTTCTGCACATGGAGTTCAGAGCTGATACAACAATATTGGCGCTGTTTGATTAAAACTTGTTCCCTTTGTGTCTGCTGCAGTCTGGCGCACTTTAAAGGCAGGAGGGTAAGCAACACCTTTAAAATACATGCTTTGGGAATTCATTAGCTCGCTTTCTTTGACCAATACATACCAAGATGTGAACTGCTGCCAATAGAGTAGCTCACATAAATGCTGAGAGTAGAGCTCATAAAACTACTTGTTCTTATTAATTTGCTTAAAAATGTACATGTGATTCTGTACATGGTCAAAAAGTATTTGTACTATTTGTAGCAAGAGGATATATCCACCCAAATATACTTCTGACCAAAGACAATACTCTGAAAATCAACACATCCTTCTCTCTATCATTATATTATTACACTTCACATATTATATTTTTACATTAATTTTAATAGCCTATTTTAAGTTATAATAGAGGCAGCTGTTTTGTTGTGATTCCAGAAGACTTCAATATACAGATTATGATGGTTATCAATTTAAGATGTTTATTTCTTCATATACCTAACATTGCCTATACTGTAGCACATCTAGGAAGAGTGTCATGTTCTCCTCTTGTTAACATTGAAAATATTTTAAATAAAAATGAATGAAAACAAAACTAGCCCACACCCAAAAGACCTCCAGTTAGTTCAGTCCCATGCAAATGTCTCTTTCTTTCTAGCCTTCATTCCACATAAACAATCAAATCCAGAATAATATAATATTTTTGGCCACAACCAAAGCTGTGGGTTTTACTTAGGGTTTTTTTTCAAATAACAACAGTTTTTTGGTGTAACTGAAAATTTTGTTGACTACTTCCTCCTTTTGTTGTTATATGTGGCTTGAAGGGCAGTGCATCAAATTTTTAGCTTTTAATTCTCAGTCTGAATTAAAATAATCTACTTAAACTTCCATATATGGCTTATATATGGCAATGAATGAGGGCACAAGACATGTCTCTCGCTAATTTTTCTGCTTCCCCACTTCCATCCACAGACAGGGAATTTAGGTTGGCTGCAGAATTATTCTTTGAAAATACTAAGCAATCTTCCCTTGACTGAGATGTTTTCCACTGGACACAGAAAGCAGTTCTGTGCTGGAGGATGCTGAGGATAGAAATTATTGTTCCTTCATATTCCACTTACAGATCGAATAATTGCCCCCATAGTAAAGACGAGAGGAAAAAGTGAACACATGAAAGATCTTATACAAGAGGATCTCTCACTTGTCTCATATCACCTCCATCAGTTCAACTCTGTTCTGAGCTCCAAGCCTCTGCCAACACATGTACTGCACAGTCTGTGTGGCCCCACTGCACAGGCTATCTGCACTCTTCCTCTAATGGCCTTTGTACAGCTAAACTGAATCCTTACCACAAAAGCATTACTTGGCCAAGAGAACTTCTACCACACTAAAGAGGCGCTGAGTTCACTAGTAATAAAATACAGAGATTCTCAACAAAATTTCTCATCATGGAAATACAATTTGAGCATGTACTCTAACAGTGGTGACAGCTCCAGGTTCCAGGCAATGAAGGCAAAGATGGAGGACAAGACTGGGAGAACTTGTAGTTGATGGTCCAAACCAACAAGGTACTACATCATTGTCTTCCTTGTTTTCTATATCCTTCCAGATCTCTCAATTTCTTTTTATGTCCTTGATGCAGCTTCAGCAGAAGGGAACACCATCATTTTATAAAGCAGGTATGTGGGGCCTCTCAAGCTGAATTTGAACTGAATTTGTGTCTTCCAGTCCTGAATTCTCTAATCATTAGACTACCAGCTCTTGCTTCTGGCAATGAATATGGAATAAACCAAGTCCTCTTAAAATCTTTCAACTAATTCTGTAAGTACCTTCTAAGCAATTTTTGTATTCTGTGTTCAGAGAGGGTGGACATATTCCCACTTAATTCTGATTTGGGTGCCTATCCTCCTGATAAGGAATACCCTCATGCACCACCCTGATGGTTAGTGCAAGTCACTTTGTCTGAGGTACCTAATTCTCTCCATGGGCTGAACAGGGAGCCTAGGCATTTAGTTTCAGATTTTGGATACCAGTTCTGGGGCCAGGCAGTTAAGATATGGGTGTTGAAGTACACATCACAGTTAATACGTCAAGCATAAATTTCCATTTTTAGGCATCTAAAAAGAAACAGGATCAGCGCACATTCAGAAACATTGAAATAATGAGTATTTAACAGAGAAGCCAAAATATGACTTTGGGTACCAAGAGAGCACCCAAACGCAGTGGTACTTCTCTTGTTTTCAACTTTTTCTGATTAAAACTAGATTTTTCTCCCTTCTAACTATTAAAGTTCATGTGTTCAGGAGTGCCAAATTCACATATCTGGAACTGTCAAAAAGTCAAGAGAGAAACAATACAATTATATTCAATAACATTAGAAGAAAATAAAATAAACTTCAAACTTCTTGGGAACCTCACATGCCCTCTGTGTTCCTTTTACATTACTGCCTCCCCTAGCTCTCCCAGAAAGTGATTTGTATCATTATGAGGAATTTTCAGTACAGGCTGAAATAATAGCTAAGAATGCGCTGAGTTCCACATCCCACAATGTTATAAGTTCTAAAGAGCTTGGAGCCTGATGGTTGTCACAAATCAGACAGATGATACAGATTCATCACTTAGAAATGCATTTTCAAAACAGATGTTTTACTAGACAACTCCTGAGTTCTATGTTAAAAAGCACCCATCTGTTCAAAGAATACTGGACCAGATCCCTTCAGGTCTCCCTCAGATGACTCAGAAATATGATTAGACAAATGGGGACATCCTGGAGCCCCATCAGAACACAACGTAACGTAACCATGTAAGGTTGCACAAATCAGGCTATTATTTGCCTGATCAGCAAGTCTGAATTCAATAGTCAGCTTTACTAGAGGGTTCATATTTACAGCCAGACTTTGAAGTTAATCCAAAAAAGTCTGTGATTCTTCTTGGCCTTTGCACAATGTCTGTCTCTATCTTTGTTGGCTGGTTGGGAAATTTGGGCTGCTTTATTTACTCAAACATGTCTAATCATTGCACGTCATTTAACTGTTATTTGTTATGGGAGTTTGGGGTTTAAGGTGACAGATTACAACTGTCAAGAGACAACATGGTCAGCTGTTGCCAGTTAAACTAAGTGGAAGAGGAAAGAGTCACTCAAACATGACAGATCTTTTGTGGCAACAGAATATACAGGCTGGCCCATATAACTTTGATGGAAAACATTAATTATTTCATCCTAGCATAAATCAATCACTTCCAATAATATCCTTCTCAGGTTTGCATTAGCATATCTATAAGGAGAAAATTACATGAAAAGAGCATGATGACACTGTGTTCTTGGCTTTAATGAGCACAAACAATTTCTTCTGCAAATCATCATGTCTTCATTTAGATTATAGCACAGTTGAGGAATGTTGTACATCACCACTATGCTGCTTTCTTTGGCATATGAAAATTTTTACATTAACTGAATGTGCAAAAGAGGTTGCAATGTTGCTCTAGATTTTTCCCCTAATTTTCTTTACAAGACCATGACAGTGGGGTTCAGTTTGGCCCTAGTTCTTCCTGGTTCACAATAATCTCATCCTGATTATTTTGACTGCATTTTAATCCTCAGTTTGACTCTGCAGATTTCAACCTAGTTAACAACAGCTGCAGACTTACTAAGAGCAGATTATGTCCTTTTTAGGAAACTAATTATGTTCTACAGTCTTTTATAGTGATGGCTGTATAACTGTTAATTTTAAAAGGGGCTGTGAAAAAGGGAACTGTTCTGAGATGGGTGGAAGGAAGACAACCAGACCCTAGGACACTATTTATGGTCTCCAAGTTTGCATGTGAAGTAGGGGTCATGTTATTCTGGCAGTTATTTAGACATAAATGGGGGGATGCAACAGTTCTCTGGGGACTACCTTTTTCTACTTAGGAAAAAACTCTGTTGCTTTGAGTGGAGTTTTTCCGATTCTTAACAAGACTTGCAAGTTACTATTCAAAGAACACAGAAATGCTTACAGGGAAAAGGTAAAACCACAGCCTGTAAAAAGTCTTATTTGATAGCACAGGTATGTAAGGCCAGTGGAGTAAGCAGATGTTCTGATAGTAGTGTTTCCCATGAAGTCTTTCCACCCAGTGAATCTACAGCATGGCTCATCTTTGTCCCTGCCCACAAGCTGGTGTAACACTCCATCTCTGCCTGGAGCTCACCAGGTGAGCGGAGGTGCAGGCAAAGCAAGCAGGATTTATTAAGGAGCAAGGAGGAGCTAAAGGGACTGCAGCACTGGCATTGGCTGGTGTGTTTGCACACACCCATGTCCCAAGGGCCAGCTTTGACCCTTCTCCCCATGCAGATCAGGAGGAGAGATGCTTCAAGTCAGCTGCATAACGCATCCTCTGAAGATACCTTTCTGTCTTGTCACTGTCTACAGAGTTAGGCAACCAGCTTTGGCATCTAACTTTCAGATTACTAAAATTACATAAAATGAGTTCCACTGCTCTTGCATTAAATGTGCCACTGAATTTCATGCAGTTGTACTTGTTCTGAACCTAAGTCAGGCAAACTAAGGTGACATCCTAGAAAAAGATTCTGTTTTTACTGAGTCACTAAAAAAAGGAGATTTGGTAGTTTATTCCAATTGTTACACATCCTCTGTCATAGCCAAAAACTCAGAGAAACTGTTTCTCATGAATTTTGCTTGACTTTAATCTCTTACAGACATTTCTTGATAAATACTAAACTAGACTTAGGAAAATCTTTATGAGGCTAATTCCCACTGAAATAGCTGTAAATAGCCTAGAAATTTCATCTAATCTGTGCACAGGGTGTTTTCACAAGACCTTCTTTTTGGCTCTTATGGAGTTAATTATATTTCATCAACAGAATGATGAGGAGAAAAACTTGACTGGATCCGGAATATGTCAGGCTCAGTTCCCAGTAAGGAAGGCAGCTAAGGAAGCTAAATTTTATCTTTTGCTTGGTGAAGAAAATGATGAAGATTCTCTATGTTAATTCTTGCCCACTGCAGTGCTCAAAGTTGTCACACATTGTTCCAATCAAAGATAATATCCCTGCCTCTCTGCCTGTCTTTGTGCGTTAGGAACAGAGAACCAGTGCAGTGAAGTTCTTACCTGAACTTAACAGGGACTAGCCCGTGTGAGGTTGCCCAGTAGTCTCTTAATGGAATTAGAAAAAATTGGAATCAAATTCCCATCCTATTTCTCAATAGGTATGTCTTTTCTATAGCTGCAGAGATGCTTACATACTGCTATTTTCTGTCCTTTGCAAAAGCTTGCACCAGACGATGTCCATCCCAGCTCACAGATTTGAAAGGACAGAGAGACATCCAAGCTGTCATGCTTTTGGTCCTAAATTTGAACCAGAGCTTGCATTTTTTTTGTACTAGCAGATTACTCACTCAGCAAACCTAAATAAGGTATATCCAGTCTGGAGTATGAAACACACTTGTTAAATATGCTTCTTCTTAAAAGTCTTGTATTTGTGTTAATGGAACTGAATGAAAATTTCTTGGGTTTGATTGTTCATAGAAAGAAAATGCACTGACAAATCAGGAATTAGTTCACCTAGTATCTGAAAGGATGTCTCTTGTTAATGAGCTAGACAAAAAATCTCTTTTTTTCAAGCAAGGTCAGATAGCGAGGACAGAATTTAAGCGCTCTTCAGTCATAGTGGTCCTATATAACAGCTTTTGGAGAAGAAACACACAATGTGATCTGATGCCCTGACAGATAGAAAAACCTTTCAAGTCATCCTTTCAAGTAACCACTGCCATAGTCCTGTACACCAAGAGAGACCAGTGACCCCCCACAGTTTGCGCCCATTATGGATTTGAAGCAAATCTCAGCAGCTACTGAGCTGGCATTCAACTTTCTGGAAATACTATTCTATCTGCTTTCATTTCTCCAGGAAAGCAAGTGAGGATGAATTTCTTTTGTCTACTTTCATGTTTGAGGGAAGGGAGAAATTAACTTAAAAGGTGTGAGAAGCTTAATTTAAAGCTGTAAACCAAAGATCCTCAATTCTTGCCAGGGTAAGAGGTACCCTGCATACAAAGAATTCTTCTCCCTCAGCTATAGGGAACAGAGGAAGGTTCTTGCACTCCAGAAAGACAGGAGAGTTCTAAATTGAGAAAGAAGGTGACAATAAATCAGTTTGATAAAGATAGGAGCTGCAGTTATTTCCTAATAACAGCAAACTGAATTATAAATTTCTCAGTGTACTTCCCAGTGTTAAAGATATGACAACTACAGAGTAAGTACAGACACATGGCCAGCTGTGAGGTAACAGCTCACAGTGCAATTCCTCTGCCTTACAGAATCATAGAATAATTTGGGTTGGAAGGGACCTTTCAAAGTCATCTGCCATAAGCTTGGACATCTTCAAATAGTCCAGGCTGCTCAGAGCCCTGTCCAATCTGTCTTAGAATGTTTCCAGGGATGGGGCATCTGCCACCTGTCTGGGCAACCTGTTCCAGCACTTCACCACCCTCAAGGCAAAAAACTTCTTTCTTACATCTAATCTAAATAGATCCTCTTTTAGTTGAAAACCATTACCCCTTGTCCTTTCACAACAGGCTCTGCTAAATGATTTCTTCCCTTCTTTCTCATAAGACCCCTTTAGGTACTGGAAGGTGCTATAAGCTCTCCCTGTAGCCTTCTCCAGGCTGAACAAACCCAACTCTCTCAGCCTCTGCTCATAGGAGAAGTGTTTTACTCTTCCAGTCATCTCTGTGGCCCTCCTCTGGGATCACTCCAACAGGTCCCTTTATGCAGTGTGAATATAATCCTGAGAGCAGAAGTTGGAAATGCAAGAATTTGCAAAGGGAAGTTTATTTTTCCCATGGCCTACACTGTCCCTTCTTTTAGTAGCAAGACAGATTGTCACTATATGAGTGTCATGTATCATATGAGCTTGATACATACTACTCTTCCCTAGATTAACAGAGAATGAATAATAATGAATTTTTAAGCTGGACATAGTGTATACGATATGCAGTATGGCTCCAAGAAAAACCCTCCATTGGGAAAAGAGGTTACAAATGCAGAACACATCACTGAGACCTAAGAGATTATTGATTTGGGCCATTCCAGGAAAGCTGAAACAAAACCAGAAAAGGTATTTAAAATAATCTTGGAATTTTCAAGTAGGATTCAGGACATAAATTTGAGAAAGAGTGATAGCAAAAAAAAGAAAAGTAAGCAGCATCCAAACAACCTGGACAGGAACCAGTGAGATGTTACCTTCAAAGACAGTGGTAACAAAAAGTATTTGCAGTTGCTCCATTTAATTTAATCATTTATATTTTTAAATAACTGGTCAAAGAAAAAAAATTTTAATATATGTACTGAAAGAGATGATTACCTCCAGGAATGTTTGTGCCCAGAGCCGGGACCTGATTTTTAGTGCGGCACTCTTTCCTCTTTCCAGCTGTCCCACAGCGCACGAAATTAGGACACACTTCACATTTGTGCAGTTCTGAGCACAAAATAAACGGAAGTCATACTTATGCTTTGAAAACAAATAAAATAATTTTCAAATGCTATAAATAAGCAAAACAAATCAACTTTCCCTTAAAGAGCTAAATAGCCTGAAATCAGTAATTTCATCTAATATACATGACATACCCTATGAGTCATTGTGATACCTATAAACCAAGGAGCAGATTCTTTTTGCATCATCAATGAATACAAACACCTTCCTGTAATAAAGAAAATAAAAGCAATAATTTTCAAAAGTATCTGCTCTGAAGAACTCTTAAAATGTCCAGGCACCTACCAATCCTTTGAAGCATGTGCTTTTTCTTCACCTATCAATCATTTTATGATTTCAACACTTTTTTTCCTGTTCTCTATGCATGAAGTGTTTATATTCCTAAATCTTCCCCTTTTCTAACTCTCCTGGTTTTCCCACTGATATTTACATTATAGCAGCCAGAACTTTTGCTGAGATTCATTAGTTGCTTTACTTGAAACTTACTGTCCATGAAACATTCCTGATGAGCAGTGATTCTGGCTCATTTACAAGGATGAAGGCAAAAGCCAAGCATTGCAACTCAAAACTATATACTCTTAAAGTCTGCCAGGAGAATGTCACATTAAAGGTTAAAAGCTGACTAGAAGCCACTGAAGGGAATGAGCAGAGTCTCATGGGGTAACTACAGAAATTATGTGGTTGTTTAGGGCATAAAAAGGAAAAAATCTCATTAAAAAATGATTAATGTGTGTGGAAAAAATAAAAACTTTTGTATATACAAATGGGTTTTATCTGAAAAGTTTTGTTTGACTCAGGGGAAGGCTGAGGTTTCAATTGATTCCTATTTTTATAACAAAGCAGAGAATCCCTCCCATGACAGAAGGCCTTATGATCTCAAAAACAAAGCTAAATTTTCATGAGTATATTCTCTAGTGAGAGTGAGAATGCAGTACCAATGCCCATGCTTCAGGAAATGAGATGATGATGCATGTAACAGATCTGAAAACACCCTTAAGGAATCCTCTGTCTTTATAGACAGCTTTCCTCACAAATCTATATCTTATCAGAGGATAAGCAGAAGCTATATGCTTAATTGCTGCTTTCTATATCTGCCTGAAAACAAAACTGTAAACCCTGGAACTTGCAACTATAAACTTTTTTTAAAATGAATATTTTAAAGTATCTGTTTATTTGGCTTTAAACATTCTCCGAACAGATTTATTTATTTTGCAGGAAGAAGAAGAGTTGTTTTCATTAATCGTATTGGCCAAAAACACACATTAGCAAAATAAATCATTAGTATGCAAAAAAGTCTACTTTTGGCTGACATTTTAGGACCTGAACACATATTTCTGTTTTTCTCAGTAATGCATTTAGCCTGTAGTGATTTTCAGAACAATGTAACATTGGAACTAATGGAAGAGAAACCAAATGTTTAATAAATGGTATAAATAGAATAAGAGGTTCTCAGAACATTTTGTCTCTCTGTGAAAATGTTTTGATGAAAATAAAATCAACCTAAAATTTCTAAAAAAAATTACGATTTTTAATAAAGAATTATCTTTGACCAATCAGTCTTTTTTCCAGAGCAACATTGATTTTCCATGTATACTTCCAACATGTCAAATAAAAAAAATAATTTTTATGCATCAGCAGTAGCTAATATTGAAGGCGCACAGAACTGGGTGGGACACTGTCTAACTGAACTAATGACACTACTTTTCTATGCATACCCTGGAAAATTTTTGTTATATATCCAGTGGTAAGCACTGCACCCAATTCTATCCTAATTTGTGCTGATCAAAAGCGTATTTTACTAGAAGACTGCTCATCAAAGTGCCAATTTCATTTTACTACGTACCCCACTAAATATATTTGATCCATCTACATCAAGCAGCTGAAAATTGTCTGCTTCATATTTTAAGTTGCAGACACAGTGCATACTTCAGAACTTGGTTAACCACTTCCAGTTGCTGCAGTCATTTTTATGTTGGCAGCCTATGAGCCTAGAAAGATGACTGAAAATTAAGATATCACTGAAGAATGAATTAAGTGTTCTGTGATAATGACTGGCATGTCTTTGAAACTCCTGGAATTCTTCCTTCAGACCCAGTGGAATTAGATTCTTCCCAGGGTATTGGGTTGATGAAAGAATGGCACAGGAATCAACAGTGATTACTGTTTATAATGGGTTAATCTGTGATTTTGTTCTTAATAAAATTTCAGTTTTCATTACTCTCAGATTCTATCTTCTTCCTGTTAAAAAAATTGCCAGACTAACTTTCAGAAGCAGTGTAATTATTCTATTACTCCAGAAGATTTAGGTTTGTGAGGTTCTTTGCTTCCTACTGAATTCTAGTGAGGTTTAGGAATCCAAGCACGAGTCTGTAGTAAACAGCTTAATAAGAGACTAGACAGCATGAAAGAAACTCTGCTCAAGGTTCATAAAAATAGATGGAAAGCACTGACTGTGTGAATCCCTTGACTGATCTCAAGGTCATAGAGTTTGAACATTGCCTTTAGGGAAGGGCAGCTGACACCCACAGTACTGAAGTATGCTAAGGATGGCACTTTGAATGCAGGAGTGGAACAAAAACTCCTGAAAATACAGCCAAGTCCAAATACTCAGGTACCAAGCTGTCTAATCAGAACTATTGCCCTAGGAGAGAGAGCATTGCTATTGCTCCAGCATTGTCTGGACTGTTAAAAATGCAGTGACCTGTCCCATTTGCCTTGCCTGTGGTACTGTAGAGAGCGTCATCTTTCCCTGCACAGTCCCAGTATATAGCTTTTAGATAGCTCACCAATATTTTTGCAGAGTTTTTCCTGTGAGGTTCTGCCACTGCGACATCCCTTCTCCTGATGTAATGAGAAATTGTGGAATTATATAAAAAAGCAGCAAGTTCAGGAGTGTCTTGTGGAATAGCAAACTGCAAAGAGAGAAATGGGAATGGTAAAGACATACGCATAGAATGAGTCTAACAGATTTGTTCCCATCTCAGAGGTCTTAAATTTTGGATTAACACTGTTTTTTCAATTTAACAGCACAATCATGAGAATACACTGTTTTCAACTAGGATCATGATGAGTAATAGCACAGCAAGATATTGCCCAGTTATAGGAATTACAGTAGACAACATTTTTCTCCAATTTTACTGGTGTCAATTTTGTTGCTTTACTTAATTTTGTTAGACTCTTGGGGGCAGATTCTGATATATGTAATAGGATAAATTCTGAGTTGTTGCATAGTAATTTAGTCATTAGTTTAGATCAGAATCTGCCTAATGAAATATACTGATTTTACCAGTTCTGGAAAAAAAAGGAAGTCTTGACTTCAAACAACATGATTTTTGATCATATAACAAATATGTTGTAGATTTGTTTTGGTAAAAGCTCAACTTTGTAGAATGCAACAGTTTCTTAATTTCTAATCTCACATTAAAATGCATTCTCTTCAGCTTTATATTTACAGATTTTTGTTCTTCAATTAAAACCTACATTTTTTGTTAGCAGTTTGTGTTTAACTTCTATACAGGACATTTATAGCTTCTTTCATGAAGCCTCAAAGAACTCCTGGAGCTAATTGCTACAGAAGGAAAGAAAAATTTTAATTCATGACAATCCAATCATGTAAAATCACAATAAAATATTCATGGAGGTTTACAGTAAGATCTCAACAGGAACTCAACTAAACATAGCCAAAGCTATTTCTTAAGGACTTCATATTATAAAGAGCTGTATCAGATCATTCTTATCAGTTCCTTTAACTTCTGAACACAAAATATCTTAAACAAATTCCTAAAGAAAATGTTTGTAATTGTAATAAATGTTGTAGCATTATATGGAAGAGAAGAGCTATAAACGCACAAAACCTTCCACACACTAATGCTGTGTAGTACTAGACTTGGAAAATTTGTATCATTTTGATGCCTTTTGATGCCTGGTCTTAAAATCAAGAGTCAAACACGGTTAGAAGGGGAAAATTGATTTTACCTTGGTATTTATTTTAAGGATCCTTAGGTGCACACATCCGGGTCGAATGCACCCCAATGCCCACCGCAATGCACACCCCCCAAAAGATCTGGTATAACATTATAGGTCTTACTAATTAGCATACCTATCAAAAATTCCCCAATGAGAGGCTTGAGTGAGCCCCCCTCCCCAAGGAACCTTCCCCTGAATGGTTCTATCTTAGTTTACAGAGTGTGTTCTGGAGAGGACCTTGGGGTCTGGGGCACACTGATCCCTAACTACGAAGCTTCTAAAATGTTTAGTCTCTCAGATGGACAAACAAGTCCAAGAATGTAGGCAAAAAGCACTAAGAATACAGAAGCTGTAAAAAAGGTACAACAGGGGTATAAAAGAAAAGGCAAAAAATCTTCATGGCATCAATTTATCTGATTTAAATTATAATGCTATAAACAGAACATAAACATTTGACATTGTCGGAGATCTTCAGTCAAAAGCATCTTACAAAGTGAAATATATTATAATTCATTAACAGATGAAAGTCCGTTAAAAAAATAAGAATCCCCTTTTTTCCTGTTTTCTGTTGCTTAATCAGGTAAACATTGTCTATTTGCAATAAGGGAACACTTAAGTAGCTAGTAAATCTCTCCCTCTCAATGTGGTGACATGTCCAAACTCTCCTAGAATTCTTTCACCAGCATATAGACTTTATTGATGACAAATGAAAAAAAAAAACGCAACACAATATTATGTCTGTGAAGAAGACCTCAATATATGATCACAACGGATATAGATGTAGATCCATTTGAATACTAGGGGATTTTCATATTTACATTTTTCTTTTTACATAGATCCTAGAGTGTTAGCATCTTAGTAGTGAATTTTTACAGCAAAGGTTCAAAACCAGCCCTGTGGTTAAGCAAAAACATACGTGTCTCCTGCAACCGTTTAAGAGCAGAATTTGTCCAGTGGCCTAGATGTCCAGGTTAAAGATATTATTTTACCCTTCTTGAGCTGGTCACATGGAATTGCACACCTGTACAATCTGTAGCTATTTTATATGCCACATATTTAGTACACTATACTTCATCTTAGATAGAGGATCATTCCCTCCCTCTAACTACAGAGGACTGTCTCAGTTTCCCCGTCATGGAAAACTACTGCATTATTCTCCTGAGCATTATTACTTTAAGCAGGTTTCCAGACCTCTCCATTTCTCCACTTCTCATCTCAAAACCCTGTTTCACCTTTCTCGTTTTCTAGCCAAGCAATAGCCTCTGTTACTATGTGCAATTCCATCAGAAATGTTCTGAAAGAAGGCTTTGTGTAAAAGGTATTATTCAAGATGGGTTGGTGACCATTCAAGAGCAACCCATTGGATGGTATTATTTTTTCCTGAGACCAAGACCTAAACATAGTAGAAACAGTTTTGCAGCATGAGGAGACAGTGCCTCTGGAAGGGATTAGCTCCTGCCACTCATGTTGGTGGATGTACCTTGTCCATGTGGTGAATTTTGGCTGTTATTTCACTGCTTCCCTGACAGATGCCTCACTTGTGGTACTACGGTGCTCATCTATTGAGAATGTGCCATATGTGTCACCCTGTATATTCTACCACAGTGGTATTTATAGGTACAGGTTTCATAAAAATGCTTTTTGCCATCAGTCTGGGAGAAAAAAGCAACCCATCAGGAATATTGTCTCAAGCCAAAAGTCCATCTAGCTGAGCCCTCTTCTCATCACAGCTGCCTTTAGGAAGAGTAAGAAGGAATTAAGAATGGGGTATGCATACACAATACTCTCCTAATAACTTTCAGCTCCCAAATGTTTTCAGATCAGGGACTTCCTCATCTGTATGAAGTTTTTGTTCATTTACTAATCTTCACTGGACTCTTCTTTTTGGGAATTTATTTACTCTTCTCCTAAAATCATGTAAACTTTTAACCCTGACTACTTCCCTTTGGCCACAAGTTCCAGACACCTGAGACCTGCCACCATGGACCACCACTTCCTTTTGCTTGTTTTGAATCTGACTCTCCAGGCTTCATCAGATGCTCCAGTTCCTGCTCAGGAAGAGGCAGAGAACAGTCAATCCATACCCACACTCTTCCTGCCACTACTCATTTTGAGGATCATTTTGATATTTGTGCATAGTCACCTCTTTTCTAGATTGAAGCATCCTAGTGTACTGAGTTCTGAGTTCTTCTGCAATGGAATCCGTTCTTTATCTTTGATAAGTAATTTTGCTCCTTTTTCACCTTTTTGCTCCTTTTTGCTCCATTTTGCACCTTTTCTAAGATTCATAATTTTATTATCCTTTCACATCCCTCATGGCCTTCATAGAAAGATAAGCTACAGAGAAGTCCCTAAACAAAAGTCTTCCCATAGGTGTGATTTATCTTTGTGGACTAGACAACAAAGCCCGAAGAAAATGTTTTTACAAGACAAGAAATTCAGCAATAGGGAGGAATACACTGTTTTGATTGAAACTGAACAATCTGAGTAATTTCAAAGGGGAAATGCCTCAGTGCCCTAAGAGGGCTAGATTCGTATATCCAAGAGAAGTCAGGCATTTAATGCCTTTAGCCTTATTTGGAAATTTGAGCTAAGCATCTTGCTATTTATACAAAACTTGAAGGAGCCTGTCTCTGTGTCCTCCTCCCATCTGAAGCCAATAGATAAGTATTACATATTTGAAACCTGATTTGTGTATTCATGCTGTTCAATGATTTGAAAAACTGAAATAAGGGAAGGATACTTAAATTCTTGCAATAGTGATTGTGGATCTAAAGCCATATTCTGCCACAACAGATGGACCATTATTACATGAAAATTTCTCACAAGCTTCATAGGAATTAAGCCTTGTTTATGTAACAGAAGCAATCATTACCAAGTAGGAGAAGGAAGAGCAAACTAAAAAAAAAAAAAAAAAATACATTGCCTGAAAATGTCAGTAAGAACTGTGGGAGTATTCTACTCAGCTTCTTAACTCAAACTTAAACAGAACACAGTGGCTAGGGCAGGAGGATGCTGAACTCCTTTTCACTTGCAACCTGATCTGATCAGTGAGTTTGAGAAGCTTGGCTTACAAGCACAAATGCAGCACCTCAGCTTCTTCCTCCTCACCACTTTTGAAAAAGAGGTGAAAATTAGGTAGAAAAGATATGTAGAAAAAATTCCGTCTCCAATCTTACTGTGCTTTGGGTATAAAACGGACAGACATTTATTATCTTCTGTTTCCTACCACGCATTTGATTTTTCTTTCTCTAGAGAAACTACATAAAAGGATGAAATTCCAATCCCTCTCTGGTTTCCTGGGTGAAACACAAAAATCTAGCCATACTATTTTTGGTAGACATCAATTTTTCTTTACTCTTTTAAGTATGTATTGTAGTTCTGTCTGTTTGAGCTAAAGACTTGTAGCTCCTGAGGTTGTGAGCACTCTTCATCACTAGAAAGTTGTCTCCCCTTTCACTGAATATACCGAACTCAAACCCCTTCTGGTACACAAAAGACGCGGAGCATTTTTAGCACTTGGAAGGCAACTCTCCCTGAAAGACGTTTAACAGGCTACTGGTTAAACTTGAGAAGTGTTGTTGTTTACTCCAGAAATGTCTGGAATCAGTTATGCTTAAAAAACTGGATACCTTGTTTTTGATGGTATAATATGTAGAGCTGCTTTGCTTAATCTTCTGACTTTGAGCCAAACCAAGCTCTTTTGGGGGGATCTGCCATCACAAACATAGATCTTAAAACAGGAAATTGTCCAAGGAGCCAGGGATTGGGTTAGGAAAGCTAAAGCCCCGAGAGAATTAAATATGGCCAGGGATGTCAAAAACTATATGAAAAGCTTCTATGGATACTCAAAGGAAGATGAGGGAAAATATAAGTCCTTTCCAGAAAGAAACAGGAGACCTGGTTACCCAGGATGTTTAGAAGGCTGAGATACTCAATGACTTTTTGCCTCAGTCTTCACTGGCAAATACTCTGGGCACACTCCCCAAATCACACAAGGGAGAATGAAGGACTCTAGGAGAAAGTCAGGTTTGAGAACGTCTAAAGGATCTGGAGGTGCACAAGGCCATGAGAGTTGATGAGATGCATCCATGGGCCCTGAGGGAACTGGCAGATGAAGTGGCTAAGCCAAAATCCATATCTGAGAATTTGTGGCAGTCTGGTGAAGCTCTCACTGACTGGAAAAGGGGAAACATAACCCCCATTTCTAAAAAGGGGAAAAAAGGAAAACCTGTAGAACTACAGGCCAGCCAGTCTTACTTCTGTGCCCAGCCCAGTCATGGAGCAGATCTTCCTGGAAACTATGCTAAGGCACATGGAAAATGAGGAAGTGATTGGTGACAACCAATATGGCTTCACTAAAGGCTTATTGTGCCAGACAGGTTTGGTGGCCTTCTATGGTGGGGTCACAGTGTTGGGAAGAACAACTGACATCATCTACCTGCACCTAGAGAAAGCATTTGTCACAGTCCCAGATGACATCCTGGTCTCTATGCTGGAAAGACATGGACCTGATGGAGCACTCAGGGGATAATGAATGGGCTGTGTGATCACACTCAAGGAATTGTGGTCAATGGCTTAACGTCCAACTGGAGACCAGTGACACATGTCCTCAGTGGTTGGTATTGGGACAGGGCACTTTTTAACATCTCTGTTGGTAGCATTGATGGTGGGATTGAGTGCACCCTTCTCAAAAATATTATGAGTACAGAAACCAAATATGTACCGAGCAACACAACAGTCACATTAGAAACATTATAGACGACCTATGTCTTGCTTCTTACTCAGGAAAATGATTTTGGGTTGTTAAAAGTTCCCAAAAAGTTCCATCCCATTATGAAGTGTAGGCAAAAAAACCCAATCAAAATGCAGGAAGGGATGGAAATAAAATACTTACCTTTATTTGCATTGTATTAATAGGAGAGCTTGTTTGACAGTGCAATGGTCCATGTGTCTGAATGTGAAGAATATAAAGAAGAAATTCTTCTCTACTGGACACAGGCCAACCAACATGGAGAACCGTATTGTTGATGGCACTTGGTCCTATATTGTGCAGCTGTCAAAGAAACATGATCAGTACTTTCCAAGGCAACAAATAACAACAAAAAACACTGCAACAACTGCTTAAATATTTTCAAATTCTAAGTGGACACTGCCTTGAAGTATTTAGGGAAGGATGTATAGATATTAACATCACGTTATTGATGAAGAATCTGTGGCAGATAGGAGAGAAGAACCTCTCCAAATTAGTCACAAAGCCAATGGCAAATCTGGGAGAACAGTCTTTGCTGTCCAAGTCTGTATTCAAGAAATCCATCACCTTTCCCATTTTTTCCTACATACGAAGAGTTGAAATTATCTAAACAAGTATAAAAAAAACTCAACCCAAAACACGAGCAAAGAAACACTATAGAAATATGAACAGTGAACTTTAACAGTTCATACTTGAAAATAGTAGCCAAAACTTCAGAATGCAAAAGAATCACATTTCAGGGCACAGGAATAGAAGGTAGAGCAGAACTTAAACTAGCTTCTTCAGTTAAGAACTGTATTTTCAAAACTCTCAATCTAAATTTCCTCAAAAGAAGTAAAGGAACTAGTTTTCCTAAATCCTAAATTAGCATCCCAGGATATTACTTTTTTCCAGGGAAAATGAACAAAGATAGAAATAATAAAAGTTTAGAAATCTAGGCTATTAAAATAGTTTCCTGGTATCAGTTTACAGTTTGAAAATAACTGATGACAACAGGAAGTCTGGACGTGTTGTCACTGGGCATGAAGAGCTAAAGAAGCTGAAACTCATGGACCTTCACGCAAAGTTTCTAGAGGTGTGAGAACCTTTTTTTTTTAAATTTGCAGAATTTTTGTGACTGATGACCTTTAGTTAGAGCTAAATAAAAACCCCTTTCAATCTTACATCTTCTGGGAAACTGTCTAGTCTTTCTTATACTTTGCTGATATAAACCATGTAAGTGGTTTCCTTAGTAACTGTAACTAATTACAGTAATTATTTTAATACATTTGAAATCACATATATAGTTTCACAAACAACCCAAATGCTTGAGACAGGAAGATTTGTTAGGCATTTTTCAGTTTAGAGAAATGTGTTAAGATGAGGAATTCACAAATGATAACTTGTATTTTACAGTTGTATTCACTACACTTTAGCATGTCATGCAAAATTGTAATCTTACATTGCTGATTAAGCTCAGTTGCTTATATTTTCTCAAGTGCTAGTTTGTGAATTATAACCATATGTGAAGCCTTCTGTTTTACCCTCTAGAATAAAAGCCATCCATCAGATTCTAAGGATGGCTTCTATTCCATGTAGTTCACTCAATGCCTTTTTTCTGAGCTGAACTCTTCTCTTTAAATTGATGAATCATCCAGAGGAAAAAAACCAACAAAAATACAAGGTAAATATATGTGTACTTCAAACATTAAGAGTTATTTTCAACAGAACATTTTCTGAGGTAACAAGTTACACGTATGTCTACTTTTTTTTTCAGTTAGCTAGAAAGAAAACATTTTTTCCAGTGCACAGCTTCTGATGAGAAGATATTTGACATTGATTATAAGGAAATTTTAAGGACTGTTTTTAATTCTTGTCAAACACCCAAAATGTTTATAAATCCCTTAAATATCAAAGACAGACTCCTAGCATAAACTAATATCTCCTCCACTCGCATGAACAGATAACGGGGTTGTGAATTCCCAGATTAAATTTGGGTCACATGCTAAAGTCAGAGTATTTACATTTGTGGCTTTATCTAGCTACAGATAAAGACAATAAACCAAATTCATCAGGAATTCAGTGGGGGCAGCGTGAGGTCCTGTGGCAACATACATAGTTTTTACCTCATAGATGTGTTCTACTAAAGGACCAACTTCTTCTTCTTTTGTAGGTTCATCTTTGGGTTCCCAGTTGTGAAGTGGCAAAATAATTGTTGGGGGGTGAGACACTCTGTAATATACAAAACAGGTTAACACAGTAACTGTTACCAGTGACTGACTGCAGTAGTTTTAGAAAAAAATTAAGAACCATTATAGAAAACTGAGCCCTCAAAGGCTTGTTATTTGGGCATATTAATAGGAATTAGGTGAGGTGAATGCTACAATGCTTCCATAAAGTACTACCCAATCCTTGCAGATGACTGAGGGTGTGCATTTAGTTTCATACTTCCCCTGATGGACTGGCCTTTCCAGACAAGGAAGTAGCTCTATTTGGAGAGCAGAATCCAGTCTGCTGGTCATTTTTATCATTCTCACTGATGAGATATCTGAATACATTATCCACGAAAGCAGAGTAAATAAATGCATTTTCCCATTTCCTTTAAAGCCTGTAGGTGTTTAATGCTATGCATCTTTCTTCCCTAGAATACATTCTTTGGTATTTATTTAACTGTTCTGACTGTAAATTTCTATAACCTCTGTTATTACTCCTTTAAAAAACCTTGCAAAATAGTCTATCTCATTCTACAGGTGGGCAATGGGGATATTGTGACTTCCATAAAGTCATAATGGAAATTGGTGTATTGGGAAACAGAATTCAGGACTAGAGCCTAAAAGAGTGCTCCAGGCTTTCCAACTGCTTTGCAAGCAAAGTGGCATCTATAGCATTCCCTGAAATACTGTTGCAACTTGCAACACATAAATAAAACATAAACAAAGAAAACTGTCACTTAATATTTGACATCTTTCTTTCTGTCTGCTATTTTATTTTTCATTTCCTTCTCTATCTGACCTTAAGAAAGTAGTCTTCTGTTAACATTTTTATTTGAATCGTGAACATTTTATTTCCCGTAAAAACTGGAAGTTCATTGTACCGGTCCCATTCAGATGCAAACTAAACCTCACTCAGGCGCTCAGAAGTTGGGAAATCAGATCCCAAGAATTTCTTTTAGCATGGTAGGTGAATTCTGGCACAGACATCTGTCATCTACAAGTACTGCATGTAACTCTTAGTGCTAAAATGGTATTACCCTTTCTTTGCCAGGGTCAAGTCTCACTCAGTTTTGCTGGTTTACAGAGTCTTTAGCTGAAAGAAAATCTATAAAATTTCAGTGTTGATTCTGCCAAAGCTGGAATTTTGCTAACAGAAAAGTGTTAAAAAACAATCAATTTTTTTTAGAATGTAACATTGGAATAACATGATGGACTTCTAGGCACTAATGTTAATCACTTTGCAGTAGCCCTGCTACAGATTGCCCCTTGAAGAAACAACTGGATGGTTTTGTTGCAAATGCTGAAAAAATACTACTGGAAGAAACAAACAGTTCTTGATTACAGCTCTTACGTCATATACAGTGAATGAAATGTCTGAAGGAAAATTTCCTAGAGTATACAGCTTCTCAAAGCAGCAAGAAATCCCAGAGAAGAACGGCTTAATACCATCCAGCTGAAGTACAACTCTTTGTGAAATTTGGTGTATTCTGGAGTATCCTGCTAACTCTTAATACTTCCTCAGACTTCAAAAGGCCAGCAGTTTGTACTAAAAAGTATGCCAGAGGACAAATTCACAAGCCCACCCTAATAAAAAACAAGAAACTAAACATTTTCATTTAAAAAGTAATTTCTGATTAAGTACTTAGCCTAAGTTTCACAAATCATCTTTTCAATATGAATTTTAATTATTGATTGCTGTTGGAGAATAGGAACTTTAGGATGTTGTTACAAAAGCCAAGACACATAGACCCTTAAGCTACCACAAAAACCTGCAAATCAGAAGCTGGAACACTCAAAGGAACAGAAGAAGGAACACTCAAAACTCAGTGTTTTCTATTGCACTGCCAGGGAAATATCCACAGCATTGCAAAATGCAAAGTATAAATTTAGAGATTAAATTAAAATTACTATAAAGCATATAAAAACATTTATTTTAACAGAATTTACAGTTATTTTGAGGACTTCTGCTATTGACACGAAAGTAGCAAAATTAGGTCAAATGAAAAACAAATCCACTCTTTTCACTATTTTATTTTGCATTTACCTGAGAATAGTTTTAACATTTGAATGATTTATTAGACAAGGAGTTTTCCTAGACTTTTAGGTGACAATTGTAGTCAAACAAGAGTACTGAAAAATAAGATAAACAAAGTATGGTCCACAAAAAAGGCTTATGTGGGACATACAATAAAAATTCTGCCGGCTGCAAATCCTCTCAATCCAAATTACTTCCTTCCTGAATCTCTCATTCCCCTAGTGCTCTTTCAGCAGTGAGAGATAACAATGACAATACTAAAACTCCTACATTTTTATAGAAGAAAAAAGGTAGGCAGAATAATCAAATCTTAGCCAGCAACTAAGCAACTGCTTATTGAACTATATAAGGAGTTATGTTAATTTTCCTTTGAAGAGGATATTGAAGAAGATTTCTTCCTTTTTCACAGAAAAAATATTTGCATGGTATCTGCATGTATGCATATATGCACAATTTCATAACTACTTACTTTTCTTCAGTAAAATGTACAATGCATCCAGTTCCACCTTGTGCAACTCTCTGAAGAGAAGTAGAGAAACGACTACAATATATTTTCCAGTCCAAATGTGGACATAATCTCTCTTTTATTTTTATCTAGGAAATAGTGAGCAATTCTCTTGGAAGTGGATGCTTTAGCATCTCTCCGTAATTAGCAAAATCTATCAACAAAGCAGTTGGGACTGCTGTAGCTAATAAGAAAACTAAAATACTTAAGAGGAAAGAAACTGGAAGTCATTCAATTAAGTAATTCCTCTGTATATAATAACCTGTTTCTTAGCACTGCAGGCAGCAATTCAAGCAACTTTTTCCACTCATCACCAAGCTCATAAGAACTGAGGATTCTGTGGTCATTATTTACCTGTTACAGAACTTTTCATTAAAAAGAACACACTATGGCACAGAAAGAACATGATGGAGGCAAAGTTTCCAAGAAGTTTGAAAAGAATAGAGGTTTGGCAGATTTTTTTATTAATGTGAGGAGAAACTTCACTAAAATTAGAATCCACAGCACTGGAAGCAACCCCTTCTGAGAAGTGCTGCGTATGTAACCATAAATGTTCTGGTCTGAAACTCCAGACAGTCCTTAGCCTGGGTGTTCACCCACAGCAATACCTAGCAGCTGCTGGCTCCCAACATTTTCTCACACATCTGTAGCCCATTAAATAACACCTTCAATTCTTATTTCCTCAGCCTCTACTTCTTCTGTGTTACACATTTTGTATTTTTCACCTCTCTTCCTATCCAGCTCATTTCCTTAGATCACCACTAGCTACAGAAAATGAAATAATATTCTCACTTCCGTTCTTGTTAAACATGTCGTCTTTCAACTGCTCCTTTTCAGAAATAAAATAATTAACTTATGTCCACACTGCCTTTGAGTGCCAGCCTTTTTTTTCCACCTGACTAGTTTTAGGGTTAGTCTTCTTAACCTGGAATACACTTACGAAATATGATGGAAAATCCTTTAAAAATCTCTCTGATTTAGACTGAATATTAGAGCAGATAGATTGCATATTAGAGCAGGAAACGTTCTCTGTGATCTGCAAAATTATTTGACTTATTGCTAGCACTAGGTAGTCATATTGTCTCAGAAGTGATAACAATAAATACATTTTTATAAATTAAAACCCCCATAAATAAATGCATTTTTATTGGTTTACATCTAAGGCAGCCCCTTGAGGTGCATCACTTAAGAGACATCTACCCCTCTTGCACCAGCCAAGCCTCATGGCCTGACTGTGGAAGTGAATCTGAGCCTTGTAGTTCCTGTTCAACCCTTGCAGAGCTGGTAATGGTTAAAGTCTTGAGCTGTAGTTTCATAAGAGGAGATGTAGGAAATCTAATATCCCAGACAAAAAGCACTGGGGGCAATTATTTGCTTTAAAAAGACATCCTCCTGACTTCCTCCAGGATAGGAGTCTAGTTCCAAGATTGTACAGGGTAGTCTGATATTCTTATAAAATCTTAGAATCATTAAGGTTGGAAAAAAACCTTAAAGATTATTGATTCCAACCATAAAACTAGTACTGTCAAGTTCATTATTAAATCATGTCCCTCAGTGCCAGATCTACATGTCTTTTCAGTATCTCCAGGGATAGTGATTCTACCACTTTCCCAAGGAGCCTCTCCCAATACTTGACAACTTCTTCCGTGAAGAAAATTTTCCTAATATCTAAATTGAACCTCACCTGGTGCCACTAGAGGCCATTTCATCTCATCCTGTCACTTGTTACCTGGGGGAGGAGACTGATTCCCACCACACTACAACCTCCTTTCAGTTAATTGTAGAGAGCAATAAGGTCTTCCTGAGCCTCCTTTTCTCCAGGCTAAACACCCCCAGCTCCCTCAGCTGCTCCTCAGACTTCTTCTCCAGGCCCTTCACCAGCTTGCTTCCTTGCCCTTTGCTGGACTTGCCCAAGCACATCAACATCCTTCTTGTAGTGAGGGGCACGAAAATGATCCCAGTATTCAAGGTATAGCCTCACCAGTGCCAAGTATAGAGGGATGATCAACGCCTGCCAGCCACACTATGTCTGACAAAGCCAGGATGCCATTGGCCTTCTTGGTCACCTAGGCACAGTGCTGGCTCATACTCAGCTGGCAATTATCACCTAATTGCATTTTATAGTTTGCAAAATCAAGTTATATGTGAAAACAGAGATAGAAATTATCATCTTTGATCACATCCTGTGCTTGTTTAGTTTTGGTATACTTTGTGTCAGTGAACAGGCACTTGCTTCAGGCAGAAATATAAGAATCTTACAGTAGTAGCTGGTTGACTTTTTATCATAACTTATTTCTTACTCATCCTTTCTCCAAAGGCCTCACTCTGCTCTCTATTAGTATATGCCTTGACATAATGCCTTTCACACTTCCAGCCATAAAAGCAGTAGATCCTGTTTGGTATTCAGCATTAAGTGTCCAGGTGGTTGCACAAGAAGACATATGAACACATATGAACACATACGAACAGACATTCCATATTAGTAACATCCATGCACAATCTGAATGCCCAAATAAAATGTTGGCTCTGACTGGTGTTGCTACAATGTGAGATTCTACAGGTTGCTGTCTGCACAGACACTCAGTAAGTCTGCAGTAGCTCCATCCTGCAAGGCTTGCAGGGGTAAGACCCAGGTGTCCCAGATGGATAAAGCATTTGGGTTTATAATATGCCATAAGATTCACTACATGGGATTATCATATGCAGAAAGATTCTGCAAAAAAGTAGTTACCATAGTGAGGTGAAATAATTGAATACTTACCCTCTGATTTGTACTTGAGCCACAGCACTGATGTTGATATGGAGGTTCACTAAGTTGCTGGTGGGATTTATCTTGTTAGAACTGGAAAAAATATATACAAATGTTAAAAAAGGTTATTTATCAGAACTCTAGATTATCATAGCACTCAATACAAAAGGCCCCCTGGACACATGACAGAACAGGATTCCTACTGCCACTCTTCAGTCTTGTAGGACACTGGTATTTAAGTTTGGTATTATTTGAGCTCATCACATGCTTAATAATATAATCAACTCAAGCATCCTTTAAAGAATCTTATGATGATGAATAAGATGATACAAATTTATTTGGCTCAGAATACCATGTAAATTCCCTTGTACAACTCAGCTATCTGTATAGATAGAAGTATCTTAATAGAATACAAGTTTGTTTTCATGCATTGGAGGAAGGCAGTGTCAATGAATAAGACAGGCTTTGTTATAATAAAATTTATTTTTATGACTCTCCAAGCCTGTGACTTTTGCATGACAGTCTTTGGGGAAGAAGAATCAAAATCAACTGTTCCTTTAATTTTCTTATTTTCTTCTTTCCTGTATCCAGAGTGTTTACACTCCTAAAACCGCTTAGCAGTGAAAACAAATCTCTGTATGTTTAAAATGTAGTGCTCTAACTCATCTTATTGTCTTTTCTTACTGCAAATCCTTAGTAATAAAGGTAGTTTCTCTTGCCTCAAAAGGCCATTCCTATGATTATAGCCCATTCATACAAAGAAAGATTTGCAGGTTCCAATTCACGAAGATAGTGAAGTAATTACAGACTTAGAATTTATTTAATTATGGGATTAATGACAGTAAATTTGCATGTTTTTTTCAAGCAAGCATGGACTTCCTTGCTTCATGAACTCTAAGTTTCTATTGCTGTTATGGTTTGCTGTTATCACATCTGGGTAGCATCAGTCAAATGGAAACATTCAGAGGAGGTCAGCATTCCCAGTGACTGACTCCTGAGGAGTAAAGAGCAACACTGCTTTGATCCAGGCTTTCTGGTTACAGATTGCTAACATTAAGAGCAGCTTTAATTTGTTTGTAAACTAATGCAGATTCCCATCAAACATTTTTTGAACTTTCATGTAATCCTCTACAACCATTGTTTTGAGAATAAAAGTACAAGTATAAAAATTATTATACCACTACTTTGTTAGAATAAGCTGCTTTCCAATTTGCATATTCGTCCTACTTCCCATAGAGTTAAAATAGAGATTTTGATCATATATATCTGGTATTCAAACCTTGTTTGTGCTTTATGGCATTTTTTAGAGAACAAAATAGTTTAAATAAAAGTGCCAGGACATTTCTCTCTCAAAGGGGTACATAACTGCACAGCAACATCCACATCAGAAAGGAATCAGATTTCAAGACACTCCTCAGCCTCGTTTGTTTCCTACAAGTAATGAACTTCAGTCTTGCAAACCAAAATATTATTTTCCACTTGATGTTTTCAAGTAAATGAAAGCTCTCTCTTTTGAATAAATTAAAGTAGGACTCAAATTCACATGTATTCTTCCCTTTCCTTCCATTTAGGCAATTTCCTCTTTTTGCCTCATGGAGTTCCCTTTTTCTTTTAGGATTGTTTTACTGAGGACACAGAAATGCACAAACTCTCCTGCTGCTTGTGAAAGAATGTACAAAGCAGTGAGTTTTACCTGTCGGGTACATTCCCTATGCAAGAAGTTCTACTCTTTTACTCCTTCCTTTTTTTTGTTTTTTAAATAGCTGTGTGCTTTTCAGCATTTTCATACCAGTCTGTAGCCCAACACATTTCCTTCCTTTACATTTTAGTCAGTCACAGTCATGGAGGAAGCATGAGATGTTACTGTCTTCTGAAGTTAAGATGTATTCCTCAGTAAATTCGTGTCGCTTTTTTAAAACAGTGACGTACCTTCAACTCTTATTACCTAGAAAGATTTAACTATCCAGAAAGCTCTGGAGCTCCCCAATTTCACAGCATGAAAAGGGTAGTGATATGAGCCTTGGATACCCATTTAAAATGATCGCTTGCATTAAGAAATGAACAGTGGAATGGACAGGGGACCTGCAAGTTAAATGCTGTATCTCTCTCCAGAGGAGTGAGCCCATGTCCAGATTTGCATGATCCCCAGCCAGATCCCAGGGAGAGGGCTGAGGCCTGACCAAGCACCTAATGGACTTCTGTGGCATTGCTGTGCCCTTCCTGAGTTTCTGCATGTCCTTTGCTTCAAGGGGTACATTATGGAGACATGACTTAAACATTTTAAATGTCTCAGTTATTTACCATAATCAACATGATCAAGGCCCTCATTAAAGGCCAGACATTAGCAATTAAGTCTCTGCGTGTGGGGCAGAGAGGGCCCCATACGAACTCCAGTGTGTATTTGATGAGGACAGATGGAGCAGAAGCCCTGCCACCTACCTCAAAAGTCTCAGGTTTGTTTTTGAGGTTATCCTAACCTAGCCTACTCCGTGCTTTTTTGCTCCTGTGGAAGAAGTACTGCTCAGCATAAAACACAAGATTCTACAGTATTAATATGTGAGGCCCACAAATAGGGAGGAATCTAACGAAAAAATTACAAAGGTTCACCTGCAACAAACTGAAACAGTTCTCTCCATGCCAGTAAATCTGTTGAGCAGATTTTAACTGCTTTTTTTTAAAACCATTTTCTAAATTTTTGTGAAGAAGAGGCATGTCTGGTTTAATTCAGAGAATGATATGTTTATGCATATTCACCTTTGTTCCAAATTGATCACTGTTTATTAATTCTGAAGTAGAAAATACGGCAAATCGGCAAATCAAATTTGGCAAATCTGTAGAAAATCCTTGGATTATTGACCAAAATCAGTTAACCTGAATTTTAAAGAAATAAGACTGATTTTGCTAAAAGCTAACAAGGCTCCAACTCCAAAAATCCTCCTGAAGTAAGCTACCATTGGAAAGCCCATGAAATAATTACTGACACTCAAGAGGGACCTTATTATATAATAAACTTCATATGTCAATAGGAATTCATCATTTAAACAACCATGCTCTTGATAAAATACCTAACCTTTTTATTTGCAGCTCAAAATTGATGCTGAAATCTGCATTTTCAAAATGCTGAACAGAAAATCGAATGCCTGTGGAGAACTGAGAAAGAAACAAAACAACAGGTTACTAGAAACAGTTGATCTCTCCAGATCAATAAAGCAGTACCATTCAACATTGCATTTCACAGACTTATACTAGATACTGTTGCTTTTTAAAGTTAGTATGAAATAACATCATCTAGTTGTTCTCAGGAAAAAATACCATCCTGCCTGTGTATGTCACCAGATGGAAAACTTGGCTGGACAGAGGAAAGATCAGAGGAATAGAGAAGCACACTCCCAAGAACACAGCAGTGGGCCCTGCTTCATCCAGACAGTCTCTGCTTTGCTTTGCCAAGCCAAAAGAAAATAACAGCTGTCTGGCAGCTCTGATCTCTGTCTCCATCCATGCACACCTTTGTCCAGGTCTGCAGGGCTTCCTAGTAACTGCATTGTCTCTGCACCTATGAGCTCTGCACTGCATGCTTTAGGTGTTGTGGGGCTGACTGAGCACCTGAGGCTAAATTAGCAGCAGTTTTAATTTACTTTCAGTTTGATTCTTTTTTTCCATTGCAGTTCTGTTAAGAGGAATACAGCTTCAAAGTTATATTTGAAGTTCAGTTTGCCACCACTTGGAGTGAGTGACCAGAGGAGAGAGTAAAACACACAGCTCCCAAAACTGAAGGAGGTGTTTCCACTGGTGCTCCCTTGCATTTATGCAGATAATTCCTCCCTGTGACAATTTCCATTTGCTTCTCAAGAAGAGCAAGGATAAGCAGATCAAGTTAATTCAGAAGAGAGAAGGGCTAACTAGAGAAAGAATATACAATAGCATATGGTACGGTCTCTGTAAGCCTCTTGTTGGACATGTTTACAGTCCCAGTGTCTAAGTGGCAGGTGAGTAATGGGAGATGCCATCTTCCCTCAGTGTTAAATCAATTAAATTCTACTGAAATATTTAAATTATTGTTTTTAATTGTTTCAACTGCACATTTTAAATGTGGCAATTTTTGAAATGTGAATTTTGCAATTCCTGCAACTTCTCACTCCCCATCTACCTTCCATCTGGCCTGATGGTAGAATTTTTTGCAGGATAACATGCACATTGTTCTTTCATTTTTTAAAAGAGGATCGTTACACATAGACATATTCTCCACGTGGAGAAACAATCTTCCTGAGAAATTAATCAAAAGGCACTAGGAAATGAGGACATCATCCCCTCATTCCTGCCAATATCTGACTAGATTAGTGGGGGGGGTTGGGGCAGAAAAAAGAAGTTGTCTGCTTGGCATGATTTCCTTAGAATATTTAAGGAAACCTTGTCAACAACAGGGCAGGACACAACAATGTAGGGTTTTATGTTTGGGGCTTACATTCAACATCTCTGAAGATGAGGAATTTTCCTCTGTGGATGTAATTTTGTATGTTTAAACAATTCCTTTTTCCCATCATTTTTTTTTCCTTCAGTTCTCCTCCTTTCTTCACTTGCAGTGGTGCAACACAATCCATCACCAGAACAAGACTTACCTAACATGTTTCAACTACTTTCACCTGGCCCATGCTGAAGCAATATTTTCATCATAAATGGAGTGGCGAGTTCAAATCTTTGAATTCTGATTATCCTAATGTCATAGATACAGTTGATCTCTCCTTTTGGAAGCAAAATCTTTCAGATGAAAGATTATCAAATCGAAGTGCTTATCAAATTACTCAGAAGTCGAATAGCTGACTTGGAATAGAGATGTAAGCTCTTTTTAATTTTTAGCTCACTTTTTGGAGATGATATTAGCAACTGTATTGATATTCCATTCACCTTTAAAAATATAATTACTTTCTTTAGTTTTTTAGACTAATATTTCCAAATATTCAATTAACCATTTCTCTTACTGTTTTTACTAACCAGCCTAAATAAATTTGTTTCCACTTATAGCAGAAAAAAGATTTGATGAACCAAAGATAAAATATTCATCAGACAGAGCAGACATGAAGTGCAGTTTTGATGATCTATTACATCCCTGAGGCTTAATCCCCTATTTAATAGTGAAACACACTCCTACTGTACATCTCTAATAAGTTGCAGATGTTGTCTTTGTATAGTCATATGACTTTGTTAATGTCAAGTAACCCTTGACATTGCTACTAATAATGGGGCAAAGATGCTCACATGCCCTTGCTGAAAACCCACTGAGGCCAAAGGAGTTTAACTTGCTTGAACCTATAACTTAGCAATCACTCAACATCCTTATTTTAGTGGGACATAAATTTTATCAAAATAGTTTAATTTTACTTAAAATTTTCCAAGTGAAGTTAGTTTCATTAAAATTGCATTATTTTCATGTTTGGAACATCATGTATCTTTGAAATACACGACATTTCTACTATTACTGGTAAGTTTTAATCTATTACGTTTGACAGGATTTAGGAGTATGCTGGGAGACAGAGGTGTAGCTTTTTTTGAAGTGTCTTACAGTGTGTAAGAAAGATAAAACCTGGTGCTCTTGAAGAATCAGTTTGGCACATACCAAGAAATAGGCAAGATCTTCCAAGTCTCCAGTCTTCTAACTTTATTTCTATTAATTTCTATGAACTTCCAAATTTTACTACCAGAATTTTTAATAAAACCTACATCTCACTTGCTAACACCACTGAACAGGCATTAGCGAGCTTGTCAGTCTGATCGATTTCAGTGCCATAAATAAGTACCTTGAGCAATCTCTGCCAGTGAGATGCTGTCAGACATTCAGTTTGCATTCTGGGCCATGTGGCATTGAGGTTTCCTTACCACGTCTTTTTATCTTCTTTTTTACAATTTCATCTTTTTTTTCTTTTTAACTTCAAAGATATTACTGAAAAGGTGAAGTATTTTTTTGTGGCCAGTAAACAATTTTAAGGTCTATGTAGATGACCATAATGTATTTTGAAGATGTGAAGTGTCAGACAACCCTGTAGTCTGCTGTAGTAATATCCCATGGATTATATTACAAAATCCTGACATAACCCTCATACTCAGAAGTTGATCTTCATGAGCTCAAGAATTCTAGGATTTCAGGGTGCTGGAAAGTCATTTAGGTGACTCAATAGTTAAAGAGTTTTAGGAATGTTCAATTTTGACCTAACCCTTCCTTCCCACTCACAACTTCCACAAAGAGTCCCTTTCTGACTGAGTATTTTGAGAATAACTGATCTCCTGCCAGAGCAGAATTGTTTTGCAAACTTGGAAATTGATCAGAGCAACGTTTTGAGGTTTATGCAATTTGTACAAAGGGCTGGTATTCTGCTTTTGGAAGTACATTTGCCATCATAAATATGTTTGGACTGAAAAAAACAAGTCCTTTCACCTTTACTCAGCTTCCAGGAGAGCTGGCTTCAAAGATAAACTTAGGATTTAAGACTTCACTCACTCTAATCAAACGATTTTGCCATCTGGCTTTGTAATGCTCTATCTTTGTATCCCTCAATTTTAAAGGGCTGGATTATTTTGTTATAAAGTAGAAAACCCTTGAATATGTTATGAACCCTGCTGTTTTATTCTGCTACTTCTAAGTCTCTCTTTATGAAGTAGTTTGCTTAGGAGTATCTGGTAATGGCACTTACAGCAGTCCTAGAGTTGATTCTGAAGAAAAGAAGGATTAGTTATGCTGTGAAAATTCGTAAGGAGACAGCTGGGATGTAGTACTGTTTTAGTGGCCACCAAATGGCATTCCTGAAGTCTTCACACTGCTAGCATTTTGGGTGAAGGACGATGTGCAAACAGCGCTTTGGATTCAAAGGGAGGCGTATGAGGGTCTGTAGTCTAACACCTCTACATTCAGACCTTTCCATTATGCTTATGACAATATGCAAACTACAAAGATTTTCTTCTTGGTATACAAGTTAGTGTCTTTTTTGTTTGGTCTTCCTTTTCTCTTCCAAACACAAGGGGTTTTATGCTCTCCTGCCCCCATCCACTGCATCCTGATCACCCACAAGATTCTTGTCCACTTCTGTCTGTATCTTGAGAATTTGCTTCTGCCTTGAGACTAACTAGGAAACTACTAAGCACGTAAGTAAAACTGCTGCCTTCTCAATTATTTGCCTTGACTTGGAATTTGTCTCGACTTGGAATTTGTCTCATGCTTTGGCCCATCATTGCATCCCATCATCCCATTATGAAAATTCCATTCCTCAGAAACGTTTTCAATTACTTTTACTTTTTAGTATTTTTGTTAAGTAGAATAAAGCAAAACCTACAAAAGCTTTTTGCCTTTTTGTCTATGTCCTTCCCAGAAAATCTTCATAGTGATGTCTTTAGACTTCTAGTTCACAGTAGTTCAATGGAGAAGGACCCTCACCAGGAAGATTCCTCTTCCCAAGAGGTCCATCACCTAGAGCTCAGTTTTCAATGGTTTCCACCTCCTTGTAGTCCCAAAGAGTCTCTGGGACTGCTTGTGACCATGCAAGCAGATGACTGTATCAGACACCTGCCCTCACTCACTTTCAAAAGTTCTATGGCTGATCTGAGGCTATCCCTAGGATCCAAAGAAAATTATTCTAGTCCCAATCTCCTATGATATGACCCATTTGGTTCTTCTATTGAGGGTCAGACATGAACTGCTTCAAGATCCCAAGAGGCCAGGAAAACACCCCTCTACAGAGAGGCTGAAGAGTGAAATATTGATCTTCCATAGGAAGGACAAACCTTAACTTAGTAGGGACTTTGAAAATACTAAAGAAATTTGCTTTGATTTCTTTGCAAAACCATAGGTCCAATATGAAATTCAACAGTTGTAGTTTTCAATTAAAAGCTGTTATTTATTCCTGATATATGTTCATGCTGTTGACTGTTTCATTTTTATTTGGACAGTTTTTTATCTAGGTATCATTGTTTGGCTTATTTTCTTTTAGTGAAATATTTATAGCACTTATGAATTTACGAGAAACACTAAATTCCTCTGCAAGAGCATCCATGGCTGAACATTCCTGGATTTAACACTTCTGGATTTCCTGGATTGTTTTATCGTGAAATAGGGACAAAGGATGACAATTGTGGAATTTTTTATCTTCAAACCTATTTTTAATTCTTATCTAGTGTTCATTGTCAGTTACTATTCAGTTCAGCTTTTGGCGAAAAACAAGGCTACCATCATTCCATCTAATGTGTAGTATGATTTATGAGAGGCTCTCTTAGGAAAATCTTTAGAATTACAATAATAACTTGAAGCAAAACCTTATTCCAAACACATTTTCCTGGATATAAATTGCAATATAAATTGATAAGACAACCCTTATACACTGAAGATGAGAGTCAGGCCGAAGAAGTTGTCACTTACTATACATATATCTATATATATTTTAAATAGATGGAATACTAAAAGGGAGAAATAAACAGATCACATTATGGATTGGAATTTTCACTATACTAGTCCAACTTCTGTGATAAATTGAATAACTCTCACTTTCTTTAAGTGATATAAAACTAGCATAATTAATCTTTTAGATAAATAAATTATTAACTTTTCAGAAGCACAGTTCTGCCTTTTATACACCAACAAATTATTTTCCAGGTAAATAATTTGGTTTATGTGCTGCTTATTGGAACACATTCTGGTAATTGAACAAATTTCCATTTGTTCCCCTTTAAAATTCAGTTAGATAAAAATCAGTAAATGCATCTGATTTTCCCTTACATTTGCGCCGGCCACCATGGGGTTCCCAAGATCACAAACCACCATTCTAGTTTCATTTTCCATCTTGTAATCACAGCTCAATACACGCAGTGCCTGCAACAAAAGGACACCAATACAGAGGTCAGAGATCACAGTGAAATTTATCCAGTTGGGAAAGTGATGCCTTTTTGACCGTGACCTTTCTTCTGATTTTGGACACCTGCTCAGTGCACTATCAAAACATTTACTTGGTTATTGTCAGACAATGGGGGAAAACTGATGCCAGAGAAAAACAAACAGGATAGTTTCCCAGTACCTTAAGAATCATGATGAGATCACTCTATGTCTAGTTTTACCATACTGCTTTGTTGTTGTGAATCATTCCTATAGCCATTATGACTCAACAGAGAAAAAAAGAGTAGGCACAACTAAGTGAGAAAAATAGGTCTCACACTAATCACAGCAGTTGTCACCAAAAGTCTCTAGAATGAATTTCTGCCATTGGCAAAACCTGGATCAATTCTAGATCTGTATTTTCCAATCTGTGGTAAAATACTTAAAACATTTAATACTTCTGTAAAAACATAAACCTTTATGTGTGTTTATAAATCAGCAACAAAGGAGATAGGCTTTCACATTACCAGATATAAAGGTTTTTGTTGATAATAGCAATCTTTATCACTAGTAATATAATCTGTAAACAATCTGTAGAAGAGGAGGAGCAGCTATTAAAGAGTGCAAGCTAGGAGATACAGAATAAGGCAAAGCAATAAAATGTGGGAGGTTTGCAATAAAATGTGTGTGTGGGGGGGGTTCTGTTTTCCTCTCTGACATCTTCACTAAATGGAAGTATTTCCATATATGTGCAGAAGTAAGCCAGCTTTGTAAAAGCAGGATGCAGCAAGTTGCATTCCCTTTCTGTTCACTTGTGATTCTCACAGATGAAGCAGTGTGAACAAATTCATGCCCTTTATATAAAAAGATCTGGGAAATCTCCAGAACAATTTGCCCTATCTGTAAAAGCCAGCATGGACATGCTGTCCTCATCCTTTCCTGAGATTAAAAGAAAAGACAGGACACATCCTAAACAGAGCCCATGTGAAGCATGCCCTCAGCACACACCTCATTGTACACTGACATTTTTACAGTTTGCTAGGAGGAAACAAAGTTTGTTACACAGCATGTCCAGTGCACTAATAGTCTTCCCAAGCCTCTCTAGGGTTGGGAGGGAAGGATTTTTACACTCTTTCCAGCTGGTTAATTAGAGGCGGGAAGCAACATATGGGAGAAAAGAGGGTGTTAACACAGTTGAAATCAAACTTGTCTGGAAAATTGTCCATTTGATCTTGATATGTGGGTTTATAGTTTTGCTTTAGTTGGGGGAGGGGGGTTGAAACTGAGGTCTAAAAGTTTGAAATAAATACTCATTTATATTAGATATTTGGCAGTTTCTTTAAAAATGATGTATCATAGACCAGCACACAGTAAATCAGCCCTTATCACACATTTTTTTGTCCCTCAAAGGCTGAGAAAACAGAGGAGTTTTTCAAGTAGTTCTTTTGCAATCTGGGGGCTATGTTTCTAGAATGAAAATGATTAATGGTACAGAATTTATATGACCAGCATCACAAAAGCTAATTTGTGCAGTATAAAGATGTGACAAAGGGTCAACTGTGGTAGAATTCCTTCAATAATGAGATTTACTGCCTTCGTTTTTGCACTGATCACCTTTTGAGATGGTTAAGTACAAAATACGAAATTAAAACCAGGCAGGAAGCAAGCAAGAGCTGAGACTTGTACACCTACTACTGTCAGTGCGTTCACATGTAACTCAGCCAGATGGAAGGGTTTGCCGCAAAGCCCTTCTACCTGACACTGGTAGCAATTTGTATTTCTTAGTAACACACGGTCTTTTTGGCAGTCTTGATCAGAAGTATAACCCCAACAATTAACACGTGTGCTCCCAGGGTGCATTTTAACTAGGAAGTGATTGGATGCTTCAAGTAACCCAGGCAGTCTACAAACTAGAAAATCTTTTTTGTGGTCATAGTGTTGAATTACTAATTGATGCCAGATTAGTTAAACACAACAGGCTGGCGAGTAAAACACTTCCTCTTTTCTTTACCATCACCTTCCAATTTTGTTTTCTGGGGAAAAGGGGATTGATTAAGTACCATCTTCTAGTTGATGTATATGTATGTATTTAGTTGATGTATGAAGAACTAGTCTTTGCCTTCATCAGGCTCAAATCACATCACATCTAGCCAGCCACAACATTCTTAGTCTAAGAATTTTCACTTAAGACAAGAATGTTTCAGGACTTTTTCTTGTTTTAAGAGTGCTATGCTTTAGTTCAGAAAGGCATGGGGGAAAAGGCTCAGAGTTTATCCATTGTAATACGTATCTGGATGTGATCTGTACCACTCTGCAGTTTCCAGCCTGAGCAGAGGCAGTTCTGCCAAAATACATAATGTTTTTGGTGTGTAACAAGTATCTGTTAGTGCTTTGTATTTGCCTGATTTACTTATACTAATTATTCCATAAGAATTTGGGTCCCAGCTTTTGCTACTAAGGCAGTATTGAGCTGTTTCAATACAGGCAACCCTGTCATGGAGCAAAGGATTAGTGCACAGTATTCAGGCAGTGGCTGGGGGTTCAAACACACGGTCATGCTAGTGACTCTTGTAGTGCCAGAATGTACCATATAGTGGTATATACTATCTCTGGATCTACTGCTGGAAATATGAGGTAATATAATGTGGTTATAATTTCTTCACAGCAGCTAATTCCAATAAATTCACACCTACTGCATATGAACAGTTACTGCAAGCCAATGGGTTTCCAGTAACTAGTGATGCTGTGGTATGTCTCATTTATCTGGTCTCTGGACCTTCTAAGTGTTTCCGAAATACAGCTGATGAAGAACACACTTGATTTCATTTTAAGTAATTCTATTTCAATCATCAGCTTTTGACTGAAGGAAGTGTCAGCATCTGCAGGAATCAATGAAGCTCCAATCATGTCCTTGACCTCAAACTTTAAATCACACACATTCACTTGCTTCTCCACTTGCATAAGATCACATTTCTGCAAACTGTTGTTCATTTTTCATGCAGTTGCACAGTCTGTGTGCAATATTCTACAGAATCAGGTCTGAGGTAAGAAGATAATGCCAGCTGAGGCAGATCAAACACTGTATTGCACAAAGCCGAAGGGAGGAGGAAGAAGGCAAGTGAATTTTCAGTTAAGTTTTTGACTTCAGCAACTTCCAAGTGTAAATCAGATGATATAGAATAACACAATACATTGTGAAAATGAAATAAAGAAAAAAACACCAGGGGTGGAAAGGAGGCACTTAAGGTGTTTCTCTACTAAGCACTTAATGCGTGTTTCTCTGTTAGATAGACTAAATCCAGAGTAGCTCCACAATAAAATAGACAAATATCCTCTGTGAGTACAGTTACTTTGAAATTATGACAGTGTAATTTAGTTATTTGATTCTACAGATTTTTCAGTTCCATCAGAAATGTGCCAAGTGATTTATTCAGCTGATTACATTTCATTTATTCTGGTCTCAGTCTACCTGTTTTGTTGGCTCTGAGGTGAATCTTATCTCTGCCTTAATACCAGGAATTCTGCAGTCTGGAGAAAAACAGCTACACAGAGGACTGTAAACACAGATACAACCAAGAGTAAATGCAATCCTAGAGGCAGAGCTTTAACAACATGATTGCAACAGGTTCTAACATAAATCTACCTGTCTGCTGAAATTGTTCAGTATTAAATTAAGTGTATTTCAGGAGCAGTCACAGATGCCCCATTGGCAGGATACAACACAAACACAAAAATAAGTAGTGAAATCCTGACTCCACTGCAACTGACATGAAAACTGTACTTTTCATCTATAGTCCATGCCTCCAAAAATGTCTGCAGACTGAGAGACCTTTTTTCCCCTTATACCTCAGTGTTTACTGCATCCGGTGTGATAATTTCTTCTGTTACCTTGTCAGTTCAAACTGCTGTATTTTTTCAAAGCCCTGCAAGTTGAATGAATTGAGTCCCTCTCACTTATACTCATTTATAATATGACCCCTAAGAATTTGGTCATCCTGGTAACAGAACTATTTACATTTAGAAAATTTTAGAAGAAATTTACAATATAAATTTCTTTTCCAAATGCACTTAGAAGTTAATTTTTTAGTTTACTTAATGGACCCATAATATTGCAAAAAACATAGTTTTCAGAAATACACATTTACCATTTAAAAACAATAGAAAGAATAAACTTGCTTTCAGTGCCATTTGTAATCCTTGTGAAAATGGTCCCTGAAATGCAGAAAGACACTAACAACGATGTAGAAAGTAGGACTAATGCTTTGATCCTTCACAGAAAGAACATGATGACATCTTTTTGAGTGGAGTAAGAATGAAAAGCAAGAGAATATGAAATAAATTATGTATGGGAGTGAACTAGGTAAATGTGGACAAAAGGAAGGCAGTTTTTTATAAATCTACAAGGATTCAGAACTGGATTTTTCAGAAAGTTATTTTGTCTTCCACAGAATCTGAAAAGAATGAAGAAGTTGTATTATGTTTCCTGGGGTTTTAAAATTTTGTCTTCAAAAGAAAAAGTATTCTAACTTTAAAACTCCTTTCCAACCCATTCTAGCTTCTCTTTATTCTTCCAAAGCACCAGGATCTCCCATGTATTCTTTCCTTCCTTTCTCCACGAGTCTATTTTGTTGGCACTAAAAAATTCAATTTTTCCTAAAATCATAAAAAGCTCTGAATTATTTCTCTCTGCTCCGAATCATAGAATGGGTTTGGATAGGAAGGGACCTTAAAGATCATTGAGTTACAAACCCCCTGTTGTGAACAGAAACACCTTCCACTAGACCAGGTTGCTCCATCCAACCAGGCCATTTCCAGGGATGGGACATCCACAGCTTCCCTGGACAGCCTGTTCACCACCCTCACAGCCAAGAAATTTTCTTAATATCTAATCTAAAGCTACTCTCTCTCAGTTTGAATTCGTTCTCCTTTGTCCTGTCACAACATGTTCGTGTAAGAAGTCCCTCTCTGTCTTTCTTTTAGGCTCCCTTCAGGTACTGGAAGGCCTGATGCAGCCAAGGACACGTTTGGCTTTCTGGGCTGTGAGTGCACACTGATGACTCATGTCCAGCCTCTCATCCACCCCCACCCCCAGATCCTTCAAATAATAGGTATGTCCTAATACATTCTGTGGATTTTAGAATAAGTGCCTCCTTTGACACCTTGGTAACATCTAAAAGAACAGCAAAATATTTCTAAGGAGGAGTGAAGAAAAAAGGTAACCATTTGTAGCACATTAAAGAGAACTTTAGTTTTGTAGATTACAGTCCAAAAAACCAGAGGCTTTGCTAAGAGAAGAAAAGGAGTAATAGGCAGTAGGAAGAGGCTGGTGTCTTTAAGATACACTTCTGAGATGTGAGGTTGCAGAGAATTTCTATCATCTTTGATGATAGCATTACTTCTTGTAATTCTTCTTGTAGTTTTTTCATACTAGGTTAGAAGCCCATTAATAAAGTCACTGACAGAAGGAGAATAAGGAAATACCTTGTAAGTACCTTTCAACTTCCTTAAAAACATTTGCCTTTAGAAAGGAAATTAACTTGCTTTCTCCCACTCTCACCCTTGAGGCCCTCTTGAACATTCCAGGCACTAAGAGAAAAAAGCAAGCTCATGTTGCAACAGCTTGGGAGATTTATGTGCAGATGAGGCGATTTGGACTTGCTGTCCAACAGAGAATACATGAACACTCTGCTTGTTTGCAGGATAGTGTTTCATCTTTGCTCTTAAAAAACAAACAGACCCAAAAAGGAAAAACACTGCATGTTCAGTACAGCTCAGCACGACTTCAGTCAACATTAGTCCTTCTGTGAATACTGGCACATTTTACATTACAATTGCATTTTTGGCCCATTCATAACATAAAAGAATTGATGACAAGGGGAAACAACTTTGTCAAGTTTATACTGCAGTTAATGTCCAGCTATTCAGGATATTGGAGACTGGGACACCCTTAATAATGGTAAAACACTAGTGTGCTGTGTGAGGAGACAGCAGTGTCCAAGTGTCAGGGGGTCAGCAGGGCTCATTAACTCTGACTGGGAGCTGGTACCATGGGATCCCAGGCTGGAAGTACTCAGGGAATTTGGCAGTATTACTTTCTGCTACTGGTAGTGTTTACTGGTTCAAAATCTGAATTATGTGAATACTTCTGTTCCTAGGAGAAATGTAACAGTATTTGTGTGGCATTATAACTAAGTTAACAGGAAGGAGCTGAACTGGTCTGAACAGAATGGTCCTGTCCTTCCCATCATTTGGAGGCATGGCTAACCTTTACCCTGGACTGTGCAAGCAAGGATAGCTGAGAGTTGATGGAATCCCTCTTCCTGAAAGGAACCTCTTTATGTGCTGCTTTCAGCTGGTACAGTCTATGCAGGCTGTCCTTGCTCTCAGTTGTCTGCTTCATTATCGCTAACATTTTGATTTTCCTTTACCTTGTTGTTGCGTTCAACCCCAGTGTAATCTGCTTCAGGTGGAATCTTTATATGCAGCTCAGCTTCATAGGCTCCTTCCCCATCATTCCTTGGATTTATTATGAGCATGACACAGTTTTCTTCTCCAATTATTAGCTGATCTGTATCCCTGTATAGAACACACTACTTGTCAGGAGTTAAAACATGCACAATTAGGATTTACAGATGAATAAAGCAAAAGGACATTTTGCTCTCAGAGCATCTGTTCTGGAAAATACTCTGTGAACACAAAATAAAGCATTTTCTATAAAAAATGACCCCATGAAAAAGTATACCAACGTCTGGGTAGAAAAAAAGTCAAGAGAAAAAAACCATGGCCAAAGTGGACTACCACAAAACTTGAAAGTCACTGGTATAAAATTTCAAAGCCTGACTACTTTCTAAACGGCAAGAAGTATTTAGTGGAGGAATCACTTGCCATGGGGGTCTCATCAGCATCGTTTTCTGGAGGACACAAAGGTGGTAGTTTTCTCCTCATGTCCATTGTAATACCAAGAATGACAGAAATTCTCCTGAGACCTGCAATGGCACTGTGCCCTTTTCTTTCACAGCTATGGGCTGATTCTGATGATGTGCGGGCAGTCAGGTAACTCAGATGTTCCCCACTTGTCCTGCTTGGCATATTTCTCCCTTCATAGGAGAAACTGTTGCCATGTATTGAAAATTCTATTCTGACATTTATTTACTTCACTGTATATTGAGTACAGGAGAATTGCGTCCAAGTTCAAAGTCACTGGCACACTGAAATAAAAAACTTGAAATCTCCTGTGAACAACAGTTTGTATCACCTCTTGATTTTCAGAGAACTAGAACCGCTAACAAACACCTGCAAACTATATTTTCTGTGATAACCATTAAACATCATGAATGTGGTTTGGAACTGTGTATTTCTCCATTTCTTGGTTTTATAGATGAAATGGATGCACAAATTAAAATCTGTAAATCAGGTAAGAATGATTAGTTATAGTAAACAACAGAACTGTGTTCTACATACTTCATTCTGTTGCAACAGTTAGCACTGTCTGGGCTTTCTTATATACAGCATAATTTATTTTATTTAACTTACGGCATTGCAGAAAGATGCAAGTCAGGAATACATAAGTTGTCCTCCCCACAGTCAACCAGAATGTAAGCCTGTATTATTGCAAAGTAAAAAATTATATTACAGTTAGTACATGCCTCTAAGTCCAAATCACTTCCTTAAATATTGCTAACGTGTCTTAAATACCACTAGCACTGCCTTAGTGAATTAAATATTTTTCTCCTTTCTGTAAGTTCCTTTTCACATGGTAGTTGGAGATCATTTAGATGGTAAAATATGTCTTTAGCAGAACAATATAATCTTCAGGCCCTTTCCCACACTAACTTGGCTTACGTATTCTAGAATGCAATCAAAACTATGAGCACAAGAAAGTTTTGGAAATACTTGAAAGGCCTGTTGGTTCTATATTTATATTCAATCCACATTTTGAATTAATTAAATCCCAGTTGTGTAATTTCTGGCCGTGATACTCTTTTTTAAGGAAGATGACACACATAACAATTGTAAATGCTTCAATGTTTATATACAGAAAACGTGGCATGCAAAATTCATACCTGCTCTGCTAATGAGCTTTTCTGGTAATAGTTCAGTATTGGCTTCACAGTCAAACTATCTTCAAAACTGGACTCATCCAAACTATAATTGAAGTTTATATTGATGGGAGATAATTTATCTCTAAATTCTGTTTCATCCTGTGAGAGACAATCACATAATAAAAACCAATGGTTTACTATGATTATTTCAGTTAGTACAGTATGACAACAGATTCAGACTTCTGAAGGTGAAGATGTGGTCTTTATTGAAGGTAAAGGCATGATTCTTCGACAGCTGCTGGCCAAATTCTGGCTGCACGTGGTGCCATTAGGAAAGCAAAGTGACTCACCAGTAACTGGAATGCCCAGAACACATTGCCTCCACAGCCCAACATCTGGAAGAAGCTGGCTGAGCTGAGTAGACTCAGAAATTTTTCAAAGCATTAGCCTAAAATGAAGCTGTTTAAGAGAGACACACAGAACCAACTCCTATCAGCTACTGCCTGTCTTCCTTTTGAAATGGAGGTAGGGCATGTGTGGATTTGTGGAGGTAATATTGCTGTACCATGTATTTGTACCATATTTGTACCATAACCAAGAATTTATTTGAATTAGCAATGGTAAAACTCAACCACCTTTATTGTCCAGATATGTCCTTACATAGTGCTTGAAACTTCTCCATTTCACCTCCCACTGCATTTCTTGGACCAGACTTGGAATCTACTTCAATTGCATGAGGTAACTCCACCTGCAAGTGAGCAAGTGTTGACCCTTTCTCCTTTACAACTTCAATTCCACAGTTTTAATTTTTCTAAAAACATTTAAAAATATCTTTAAAATATTTTTTAAATATATGTATTTTAGGCCAATATTTCTGTAAGACTCTTTTAAAATATCTTTTGAACCTGAACTGGCATGATATTCAACATCATTAGTTTATTACCGCACCGTGAATACTAAAAAAGTAAAGGGATACCAAAAAAGGAAAGCAATCTTGCATTTTTGTATCAGAAGATGCAGTATTTGATCAGAATTTCCAGAAGAGTGTGAAATGAGTGCATTTTTACACACAGAAACCCTACACTCTTCAAAAGAAATCTTTCTTTAATACTTATATTAACAAAAGATGAGCCAAAGATTTACATAACAAATTTTTTCAAGGTAGCAATATGCTCTGGACATATTGAACATACAGATGAGGTCTATCTTACATCCCATTTTTGTAATTTTGGAAATTATTCTTCCTTTTCCAGTGGCTCCTTTTTTATTATTATCTTTAAATCCCTGGCACTACTCAAGCAATGATGACAATCCAAAATATTTTAAACAACTTACTCTGAGATAAACAAGGAAGTCCTGGCAATGGAGTTGTTTCTGTCTTTCTATCACAATGGAGAAGTAATGATATGGTTGATGGTAATCAAAGAAGAGGGTCCTCTTAACAGCTCCTTTCTGTTTCAATGAGTCTAACTGCAATTCACCTTTCAGCACTAAAGGGTACAAATAAATAAATAAACTAGTTATTGATTTAACAGAAACAAAATAGCAAAGAATTCATTATGCATTATAACTAATTAACCTAACCAAGTCTTTCAAGAAAAACTAATCCATGCTTTAAGTGCCTGTCTGTTTAAAAGCCCACAAGTTTTTGATCCAAAGTATGCAGGACATGTAATTTAAGCTTTCTGATTTCATTGACAGATCATATGTGTACAGGACTTCTGTCTCTTTAATTTTTTTTTTTCCAAAACAGAACATTCTCCAACAAGGTACATTCTTGGTTTTGCTTAGAAAATTACTAAATCTGAAACAAAAATCATTTAACTGAGTAATAAAAGGCTTGTGAGGTATATACACACACACACACACACATATACACATGCACTTTTTTTTAACTGCATTTTCTTGCCTTAGGAAGATCTCACTCCTATTGTCTTTCCAAGTGTAGGAAAAAAATACATCTGAAATGGAGCAGGCCAGAGTGAATTATAGAAATAGAAAACATTTCTTACCTATCTCATCTGAAATACTTTGACCTTCAAAATCTGCGCAGACTCTTACAGTAAAGCTACAAATAAAAAAGAGAAGGCATTCATTATTAGCTGAAAATGGACTGACCTGGGAATCAGCAGTTCCCGAGTCATATCTTTTAAGTTTTATTTTCGTTTTCTTAAAAAGATGTTAATTGAGATCTGTATCTGGCTAACTATGATACTCCCTAATTAAGTCAGGAAGTCTCCTAGGCTGCACTAATAATTACAGAGGACAGTCTCTGAATACTTCCTGGCAAAGGTATGGAGAATATTCTCTGTTCCCAGTAGTTCTTGAGAGAGACCATGGAAATGACCCTTCTAACACTATTGCCAAAAATGGGTTCTTTATACTGAGGTTCAGCAAACCACCTTTGTAACAGGCTGTCTGCAGAAATCCTTTCTGGTTCATCATGGTCAAATCAGAAGAATCTTAAGAGCATCTAGTCAGTGCTGAAGCTGTTTTCTAGCAAATTAAAACACTCAGGATACCAATGTGTTCCACCGGAATTACTGTAAGATTTCCATTATTTCAAGAGGCTATAATTAATTTGAAACATAAAACCTAAATTGTTTGTAGGTCAGCACTAAAATCAGCTTGAGTTAAATAAAAAATTTTGCTTTATTCATTGCTCTTGATCTCCTCACTACTGTTATCCTGTAGTTATATATATCCTGTACTGTTATCCTGTATACTAATGTCTCAAAACCACTAACATAACCATTAAACCAACCTATAATCACATTCCAATTGCATGTTTGTTTCCTCTGACAGATGTAATGAAACTGCCACATTTGGCATACATGTTACTCTCATGACCTTAATGAAAGATTATTTTCTTGGGAAAAAAAGGCCATAATTTCTTGAGGAAAAAGAATGGCATTATGCCATTAATCTCTGTTTAACTGTAGCCTTTCTCCAGTCCATGCAGAAATTGAAAGTTTATTCATATTCCTACTTCTTTACAATTATGAGTTAATACATGAAGAACCAATTATTTCCAAATACACAAGGACAAAACAAAAAAAATGAGGAAATCTTGTGTAATTGTATAAATTCAATTTAGACATCAGACTTCACAGGCCAGTCTCACATGTCAAAGAATGTATTTTCTCAAATGTAAACTCAAGAGCTGCCATTGTATTAAACTCAGTTATCTTGCTTTGGAGAAATCACATAAATTTTGCCCTATCATGTTTGAAAAACGGTTGAGTTCAAAAATGCAGCTTGGAATGCTTTACTTGTTAAACAGAAAAATTTCAGTCTATGCTTTATTTACTGCAATGAACAGAATAATTCATCATACATATTTGATGACTGAAGTCATGTTCTTCTATATTACTGTGAGAGTCAAGATTTACTCCCTCCACTCCAGGCAGAGCATGTCAAAAAGGGAATGGCAGAGCAAAAAAGCAAAAATTTGGAGTGGCTAATCTCCCATGCTCTGGCCACACAAGAAGCAAGACTACAGTTTTAGCAGAATCCTGCTACATATTTGAGATTTTATTATTTGGTTCAGAAATAGTTCTAAAGACATCAAAGATTTCAATTGCAAACCTAGATGAATTTAGATATGCTCAGCACTTCAACAAGAAGATGTTGGGGAGATGCTGAGGGATGTTTTAGCATCAAGAAAAAGAAAAGCAGAGGGAAAGACAGACCACAAAAGAGGACAAGAGTCTAAAGAATTCATAGAGATTTGAGATCTGACTCCTAGGTACAGTAAGAAATAAAACAGCTGAGCTTTTGAGCTTGCTTGTAGGAGCAATCAATCAAATAACACAACAATCAGAGGAAGAAAACTTCAGCAAATAAGAAACAAATGGGAAATAGTACATCATCCTAAAGCATATGAACTTTTTATATGCTATCAATCTTGCCTCTCTGAAGAGATCCCCACATCACATTTATTCTGCTGTGTCTGTCATCACTATGAGATTATGCTTTGAATAGTATTTGACTGTAGTTACAAAATAGAGGGAAAGCCTTAAAACTGAACACACTAGCTTTTCCTGACAACCTTGGGTCAACACAGCAGTTTGTTTAAAATAATTTTATATTCTTCAGGTAGACAGAAATATTTTTACAAGAACAAGAAGCTAGAAAATATTCCTTTCTTCATAACTACTCTTGGCACAGATGGGAGCAGTCTCTTCAAAAGTCAAGCCTAATAAAATTACCTAATATCACCCGAAGTGCTCAATCCTTAGAAAATCAGTTAGTTACTCATGTACAGTACTTTCTAGACAGGACTTCGTACCAGAAAGCATTTACTTTGGTCTGGCTACTCTAGCAGCTGAAAAAAAATAGAAAACTTCACGAGGTGAGAAGAAGGCATTAGCAGATCCTACCAGACGTCATTTGTCATTGTTAACAATTTCTTTAGTGCACAGGTTTCCAGATGGAGAGAAAAATGGATAATTTTTAGCCTTAGCAGAAAGGCTAATGTAAGCTTTAATGTTAATGACTTCCATTCTGTGTGAGGCTTATAACCAACCTGCAAGGTCACAAACCTCCACAGAAGAAGAGAAGAAGCTGTTATCATCAACTGATGAACAACCTTTAACCAGTTTCCTCTTTGAAGTACAATATGCAAAAGCAAGTCAATACACTTCTATTACAATGCTCTAATACTTGCCCTGCTTTTAGATTCTGTTATGCCAAAGTCTAATCCAGTCACCATCACAGAGTTTTAATGCTGAAGGCATCTCATGGCTGATATACATCACATGGCCAGGCTGCAGTAGCAGTAGGGCTGCTACGTAAGTGACTGCCCTTTGGACAAATAGCCTTCATCTCTAGGGCTACTGAAGCTAAAACCTGGCACAGAGGTCTCCGTACAGCAACCCAACTGCATTGGTAGCAAGTGACACCACCTGCCTACCCCCCTTTCTCCAGCCCCCGAGCAGTGAGGCATCCATCTTCTGACCCTTGGCCATATGGCTTTGCTATACAACCCATGGAGTCAGGCTGGCCAACAGCCTGTGGATAATTTCACACAGATTCATCTCAACAATGGCCCCATGGTCCATATCCACGGGGCACCAATCACATCCTCTTCAAAATTATGTCAATGAGAAAACAAAATACTTGCAGTAGAATGGAGCTGAAGTAGAAACATAGTCTAACCTATGCAGCTAGGAAAGGCTGAAATATTATTATTTTGGGGTTTTATATCTTTGGTAGGAATTTTGTATTCAGCTTTTTGTAAGTGTATGTACAAATGTCTCATTTACTGAATCTAGCTGACTCAAGATTATAAATATTTTATTACTACTCTAGTAGTAACAAATTTGGAGATAAACAAACAACTTCTTTTTTTCAGAGTATCATTTGATAGTAGGAACTTGAATATCAGAAATTTTAAGCAGTCTGCTTCTTGTTTCAGTGGGTTTACAGAAGGTGGATAGCCTACAAGGCACATCTCAAATAGACATCCAAACCTGAAAAGCACTTACAAATAAAAACTATATTCTACAAATATAAAACAGAAATATACAAATATATATACAAAATATATTCTACAAATCGACTTTTTATCATGATTGGACACTTCTATGCAATTTTTGGTAAGTCAGGTAACTTCTCTGACTTATTGCTCCTCTACAAAATGGAATTAACAATATTTACCTTAAATTAGTGAGAGGTGAGTAAATAACTTTTGCAGCTGCAATTTAAGAACAAATACATAAGGTAGCTAGTGGATAATCAGACCTCAAATGGTAATAAAAATGCCAATGCATAGATAAATAAGACCTCCTGGTAGCTAGAACCCAATCTTGAATGTAATAAATTGCATGATGTGGAAACAGCTTTTGAAAAATGAAAATCTTCAATTTATTTATCTCTTTTTAGAGATATTAACTTCCATCTTTCACACCTGGGGGCTGGGGGGGGGGGAGGCATTTTTCCATATTCTTTAATAGCTTCAAAGTTGCAGAATTTGTTCCAGATTTGCTGGTTTTGGGAACTCAGAAATAGCCACATTTTACACACAGCAGAGAATGAATTATATGTTTCTAGAAGTTCAGGACAATTCTCTTTGGGCTGTGCATAAAAATGACTTTTTGTGCACGTTTCCTCTGTTGCTTCAGCTTTGCAATTTATAACATGGCAGAAATAATATTTTTCTAATACTTGGAAATGTAAAATAATCCACATTATTCATGCACACACACTTCCTGAAACTCTTCTGGTAGGATGTTTCCTTTCATTCTAATTTTGCAGTGTCAGTCAGTAGAGTTTTTATACAAGTTGCACAGCTGGCTAAGAGATACAGAAATCTATCCCATGGGTCTGAGGAATTCTTTGCCTGTTGGAGTTTCCCTACTAATTGCTTTCATATGTACTATACAAGTTTGTATCAACTAAGGAGAAAAATTACAGTGTGGAAAAGAGCAGCTGCTCTTCAGTCATTTCATAACATGAACTAGATCTTTAGGGAACAGTATTTTAGAATAAAGCAGACAGAAATTAAATTATGCTTCTATTAAAGCTCTTATAGATATGAATCAAACATCTTCTGGCTTGTTGTAGTGGAAAAATGAAAAGAAATAAAAAAATATATGTTAAAGGAGTATGCATTTCTTCCTTCCTTCCTTTTCTAAACAGTATCTTGGAGCAAGAATATTTTTTTAAGAGAGATGTTTTTCCTCCTGTGAGAAAAACCCACATTTTTTCTTTCAATAGTCTGTTGATAACTGTTGTGGTTCCAAAATCTTTTCCATTAGGACAACTAAGCATTTTTTAAAAGTCTTAAAACCCGGAGTTGTGAAACAACATAATTTGGATCAATGAACATGCTTTAGCCAAGTGTCCATATTTCAAATTCTCTTTTACATCAACTGTTAAAACAAAAGGTACTTGAATAAAAAATTCCAGAAATGTTGGGGTCCCTCCCCCTGCCATGCAGTCCTGGGAGAGGGGCCCTGGGGGGAGGCACGGTGTTTCCCTGGCCCTGGTCAGCCTCGTTCCCCATTGATTGTTTTGTGTTCCCCTGCGTGGGCAGGGACCCTCGGGTCCCGTGACTGAGCAGTTCCTCGGCAGAGCCCCGGCCATGTGGCTGGAGAAATAAACATCTCTGAAACATCTATCAAGAATCGGTCCATATATATTTCTTTCCACAGGCCTCATTGTCTGATACACGTGTTGCAGTATCACCACTGTAACACAGAAAAGCCAAAGTCTTGTAAAGTTCTGGGATTGCATGGTTCCACCAAGTGCCTTCTACATTGCTCTGTAGATGGGCAATTTTCTACATTGGATGTAAAAATGAGGAACATGACAAAGAATATGACAAAGTCCTCTAAAGTGTAAAAGAACAGCGCAAGAGTGAAAATCTCTTGACAACCCCCTCCCAGATGCATTGGAAGCCCACATATTTATTGGTTTAAGTGTATCAGAGTTTAGTTCCTTTACGGCTCTTACATGAACAGCTTCTCATGATTATGTTTTACAGTTCATATTTATCAATTAATTCTAAAGACTCTTTTGCTGACTCTTACATTTTAGATGATTTTTAGAACTCCTCTCCTGTAAAGAATGTCTCCAGTGTGAGGAAATTCTCTGACCATCTTCGGTTTAAAAGCAGTGCAAAATTTCTGCGATGATGTTATGTGCTGGAGTCCTCCTTTACACCTTAATATTGTTTTTGTCCAGCCCACATCCTGGCAGGCTTCCTGCTTCTAATGTTTTTATGCCTTAGAAATCTGTTCCTCACAGTCTTTCTTTCAAGACTTACTAGCATTTTATATTCAACTTGCACGTGTTTATGCTCTGTTTTGATTTCAGTTTCCTCATTTGTTATACTTTCCACTTTTAAACAGTATCTTATGTATTTGTAATAGCCTCTTCTGTCAACTGTTTCTGAGGTCCTTTCGAAGTGACTTTTTTCTAGTGCAGTAATTGTGCTTTTATGTGCTGTTATGTGCTATTAGATAGCCTCCAACTGCCCTGCAACCATTTTGTACTTGTAACTGAGCTTATATTTTTTTAATTAGCTCAAAGGTTGTTAATGTTTTTTTGGGGTTTTTTTGGGTTTGGTTTTTTTTTTTGTTTGGTTGGGTTTTTTTTGTTTGGTTGGTTTTGGTTTTTTGTTGTTGTGGTTTTGTTTTTTTTTTTTTTTTTTTTTCTTTTCAGAGTTAAACACTACTGTGGTTAAGGGTTTCTCCTTTAAGGATAGTTGAAACATTGTCCTGTGTGATGTGCTAAAAAAACCTTTCCTCTGACCAAAGACACCCAGCAACAACATCCTGTGCACTTCTTTCAGGATGGCTAGCCAGATACCTTCTCTCTTCCACAAAGGACTAAGATCTGTCTTTCTCCAGCTGATAACTGGACACACCAGCTCTGCATCACTTTCACTGTTACATTTTGCCAACAAACACTTAACTGTTTACGTGTTTTGTCTGTTTTAGCTGTTTCATATTTCATTCATCTAAACATTGCATATAACTTTGCAGCTTGACCCTAGGAGACACTGAGCATCCTCCTATGCAGGAGACTCAGTGTGTCAAAGGACTCAACTTTTAGCTACCACAGTTAGTTAGACAACCTGTGAAGTACTGATAAATATCAAAAAGATCGCTATATAGGGGGGTTTTGTTGTGCTCAGAGCATGTTTCAGCATTTTGAACTTTAAACACGTTCAAGAAAGAGTTGCAATAAAATTAAGGGACAAGAAGTTATTTGAGGAAGAGGATAAGGATATTTTCTGAGTAATCATAGACTTACCAGGCCACCAAAAGCTGAGAGTTGGGGAGTTGACAGGTTTTATTGTCTGGATTCACAATCATGGGGTTCAAAATAAGATGAGCATTCACAGTCACAACAGGTCTGGCTCTGGGGGACAGAAATAAGGTTCACCACGTAACAGAAGGAGCACTTTAGTACCTAAGTTGCAGCAGAGCAAACACTTAACTGAGTTGGCCACAAAGAAGCCAGACATGTAGGGTTACTTGGGAGAACACAGTTTTATAATGCTGCACATAGCCAAAAGAACCTTTTTTTTTTTTTGTCAGAATCCTACTGAGATTCACAAAAAAAAATCACAGGTTAACACATCACAGAAACAGTATCCTATGGTTAAGCAAGAGATGTGTCCCAGGACTGAGGCACATCAGACACATTTCATCACACTGAGTTTTCTCAAAGGGACAGAGTCTGCCTTTTTGGGTTTTACAGCAGTCCTTTAGCCATCTTGCAGATTTGTTTTGTACTGCCTCCATTAATAATTATACATTCAGACTTACTATGTCTGTTTTAAGACTCTTAAAAAAATAAACATGTTTTGGTTAAAGTAGAAGTTGGTGTAGAGTATCTCGAACCAATAATCAAGTAAACTCTGTCTGACATTTCTTGAGACAATTGACTTTGTAAACCAGGGATAATCATCAGTAAATTCTGCTGAGTATGTGAATATATAGTTTTGGTGATGGAAACCATCCCTCTGAAGCTGTTACTAAGTGATGAGATAATCTATAAGTGCAAGCAGTTTAGAAGACAAATGAAAAGAAGGATGTGCCCAGATTCTGTTTCTTTTAAGACAGCAGTACTCTTTACAGTATCTTACATATTTCCAGCTATCCCAGTTTTCTAACTTTCGTTCTATTTTAATCCATATCTGAGCTTTTATGATTACTTCTTTGTATTACTTCAGCAAGACATTAAAAAATAAAATTACTTTTTCACTTTTGTGCAACAGGGAAAACTTTTTTGTCCTAGAAAATTTCCGTAATAAAACTCTATTTTGACAATATGACAAGTTGTATATTTCATACACTCTGGCCAGGAAATGGCCTCCTGCTATTCACTTTCTAAAATTGAATAGAACACATTTTATTGTTATTGAAAATACACAGTGGATATAATTCATCAGTGTTTCACATCCTGTGCAATCACTCATGGCATTGCAAAGTGATGGACTGCAAAGTATTTGCATGGTTTTTTCATAGTGCAGTAGGAAAATAGGGTCTTCTCGCTGCACCTACAGTGTTAGCTGAGATGAGCTAACATTCCTGTTTTACAAAATTCTTATGCTTTCACAAACATTCAGTTGGGAAGTAGAACATGCCTCCTCTCTGTCAGGTGCTGTTGGGAATACAGACAAGAAGCCAGACAGGAATTTTTGTAGAAATGGATGGTGAATATTTAAATGAAATGAACTGTCAGCACGGCTGGACTAAGAGAGCATTAGCAGATTTCTGCTTATGTATTTAGTAGTTTTTAATTTTATATCTAATCAAAAAGTGCATTTAGTGAAAATCCATAGTCAGCAACAACATTTTGTCTTGTAAAATGGGATCATGTGCATTTTTTAAACTGAGGCTAAAAGTAGCAGCCTTTGTTTTCAATAAATGTTTCATGTCTTAACATACACAGTCTCCGAGGATTGGTCACTTTAAAATTTCTTACTAGCACCATTCCCCCAGAAACCACATTAATTTTCAATGACATGCCTTTTAAGTTTCTTATTTAAAATTAACTGAAGAGTCAAACATTCCAGAAGCTGCTTGAGCTAAGTCTAAGCATGGAAATTTTCATTGATAATTACCGGTTTTGAGCATGGGAAAAAAACATTTCTTTCTCACAAGATGTTTACTTTATCATCGCTAATGACCACCTTTTACACATTGCAACAGGGAAACAGGAATATGACATTTTTTAATATAATGATCTCCCACCAAAGCTGTAAAATATCAAATCCATTGCATTTACCACATACCTGTAAACGACTGCTTTTCCAGCTCCAAATGCACCCACAATTAAATCTGGAAAAAACAAAATGGCTTGAGAATAGCTATATAGAAATCTCTCACACATTTTTTTCCATCACAAATTAGATTATTTAAATTAAAACTGCAGTAACATAAAACACATATGGTAATTCCTTTCTAAGCAATTTTTTCACAAGTGTACATGAAAGAAAACATTTCACATGTCAGAGATGGTCTCATAAATGTCTTCATTGTATCCACTGACTTCCAAACTATTTAACACAAGGTAACCCATGCCACAATCTCATTTCTCTCCAGCTTGTATCATAGGGGAAGAAATGCCATTAAACTCTATGCATTTTATTCCAAATCCTTAATTGTCCATTAAACGAAGAGCTGCAAAACAATTTCTTGCCACTTTCATATAAGTCATGTTGAAACTTCATGGTGTCCCTTCCTGACAATCCTTCCATTCTGCTTTGTGTTTTAAGTAATTCATTCATTAATTTAGGCATTACATCTCTCTGCAAATAAATACAATGTAAGGTCAGAGGATGGCTGATTTGACAGCTTCTAATGTTTCCAGCATTGTAGCAATATGTTCTAAGGCTTACGACAGTTATCCATCTAAAGCCGTCATTTTCCCTGACAGATGGAGTCAACAACACAAGCACCACACTGGGACTTGGGCAAGTCTTTGTTAATGGTTGTTGCCTGGGGTTTGGGAATCTATAGCCCAGAATATTTCCTCTTTTTGCCTGGAGTCCCCACACAGGGGTTTCTGGAAAGATCCAGACTGGCTCGCTGGATCCATCCAGGCCTAGAGAAAAACTGGAGCCAAGCCATGAGGAAAAAGGATCAATTTTCCTGCTGCCTCTGCCTTTGGAAAGAGCTTTGTTGCATTTTCAAAGCCCCAGAGTTCATCTGGGCATGGCTTTCACTCCACTATTGCTATCATTCAACATGACTGACGTACCCAATTCAGAAGACTGAGCCTTGCAACAGACCTTGCAGTGGTACAGACTGGCAACCTAAATTGATCTAAATTAGTTAATTAAACCAGTACTTAGGCTTGTAAACAAACCCTTACTTGCTGCTTCTATAGTTGGAGCACTGGTTTGCTTAAGAAGCCCTGAAGTCATCGAGCATGACGCAAATACCAAGCTTTGAAGTTAAATAGCTGGATGGGTTTGGTCCAGGGCTGGCAGTGTGTTTTCTAGTGCTCCTCCGTCTTTCAGATGGTCAGGATTTCACAAGTTTAAACAAATACTTCACATGGGCAACAGCCAGTCCTTCACTGAATTCCATTGATTAATGTCCTAATAGGAGCAGACACGGACAGTTTATGGATCTGATCCTCTTTTTGTACAACATTTACATTTTTCTAATTTCGTTGGCCTTAGAGAAGTATGTTTCAGGGTTAGGAACACTTTAAATAGCAGAAGAAAGTAAGTGTTTTTATGTCCTTTTTGGGACATTTGTGAGTAGTTTTCTTTAGTAGCTTTTACAGACAACTTGCCCACAGTACCAAAACCTAAAGATGTTTCCCTCTTAAATAAACAACTAATTGAGACAAAGCCATCACCGTGAAGGCTGCACCACACATATAGAGAACTTTTTCTGGCAGCACTTATAGTGGCACCCATAGTAACCCCTGAAAAAGCTTTAGTATTTTGCTGGTTTTTATTTTGCTTGTGTTTGGTAGCGTTTTCTTCTGTTGTTTTTTAAGGAAAAAGAAACATTATGCTATGAACAGAAAGTGAAAGACAAGACGGAAAGGGTTTCCATTCTGCTTGTCCCAGCTAGACACACTTTATGAATTCTATAGCAGACTTGACTTAGGGTATGTACTAGTTCATACCACACTTGATAACTCAAGAGGTTTCAGGGTTATGTTATAAGAGAAAAAACAGGTAGATATCCAAGATTTATTCAGATCTTGCCTAGTGATGATTTCACAATATGCTTTTTCATTAAAAAATAAAGGTTAAACACACAACTTGGGAGAGCTTAATAAAATGTAGCCTGTTAGAATCTGAAGGTGAGAAGAATGAGTCTGTCAGATACAGCTGGCCTCACTAGTGTGAGTGAATGCAATTTCAGTATATACTGATGTGCAGAGATCCCCTGTATTTCGGCATCCTCACTTTAATATTAAAGAGGATTCTGTATATCTGCTTAATGGTTAAATCCTGTTTTTTTGAGACAGAGCTCAGCTTATTTGAAGACCGAGGGTGAGGGGTCTGAGGAGCAAGGACAGGCCTCAGCCACCAAAGGACTGGTTTTCCATGAGCAGTCTTTCTGAATTGCCACCAAAGGACTGGTTTTCCATGAGCAGTCCTTCTGAATTGCCACCTCAGCCAGGTTTGGAGACACACCAAACAGGATGAGGATCCTTAATCATGGCACCACCATGAAAGTCCTATTTGAGACTACTTTAAGGGCAGCCAGGACTGTGCTTATCCTGCTTTTGTTTGGAAGCTCTTACTTTTACCCTGATGTGTCATTTGTTTTCTGGTCTGAGCCATGCTTATTCTTGATCCAAAGAGCTTGAATGAGTGAAACTACTCAGTAGAGAAAATGGAATTAAGAATGAATATGCAAAAACACCCCCCATATTTATAGCTAGTAGTAACTTCTACAATCTAGTGTACGGACAAAGTGATTATATATTCAAGCAGAGCATTCACTGGAAGTTTAATTAGGGATTTTTCTTTGCTTTTTCTTGTTCTGTTACAGAGCAGTAGTTTCACTCTTCTTTCTTTCATTGCTTTGTGGGGTGCAATTCCTATACCCATAATTGGAAAAAATAATTTTTGATGTTGATACCAATGCATGAGATTTGAATACACATCCAATCAGAGCAATTTTAGATGCAGAAATTTTGAATTTGTTGTGGGTTCTGTAGAAGTTAAGTTACTAATAATTTCTATGAAAAAAATGCACGAGATATCTAAATTATCTCAATTTTGGCAACTCTCCCCTCCTAAAAATAGAGAGAGGTTTTCTTTATTAATTCTTGTTAATGCTATGCATGCAATGTCACTGACGCAAAGGTCACTAGCTGAAAAACAAGGTTTTAACAAGGAATTAGATAGCAAAAGAAGCTAGCTTAAAAAAAAACCAGCTTAACTCCTTATAATCCTTCTGAACAGAGCCTGAAGAAAAACCTATGAAAATCTTTACTCCATTGCATCAGTGAAGGGGTATTTTCAAGCTCAGATCAAAATGTGTGATTAAAACATAAAAACAAAGATGAACAAAGAGAATCACAAAATCTTCAGTTCTTCTTTTCTCATATTTCATGTTTCTGGGATGATGAGGAACCTCATTGTTTTCGTCAAATGACCACTTTGCCCATGTTGCCTGTTTGAGAAGATTCTCTATCAGCTGCTCCCCTGCAGAGAAGCCAAGATCTGTTAGGAAAGGTTGGTGGCAGGACCCATGTGCTTCTGCCTCATTGCATTTGAGGAATAAATGAGCTGCGGGGTCACAACCACACTGCAAAAAATTAAGAAAACAAGCATGGAGTGATTCCACAGGAATTTTAAACTTCCATTTTCAACACAGCTTGCAAGTTGTATGCATTAAAGTCCCAGCTGGTGGAGTTCACACAGTTAATGCTGGAACAAGTGTCTTTGGCACATATTTAACTGAAGTGAAGGGGCACTGCACGAAGTTAAACAATCCTAATGCAAACACCTCACTTGTCAGAAACCCAAAAATGAAACAACAGCTGAGTCACCTCCCCACTGCAACTCTACCAGGACGCAGGCAGGAAAGTGTTAACTTTGGGGACTCAGAATGATTTACTGGCAGCTTTAAACATAATTTCATGTAGTCTGTCAGTTTCACTGTACAGTATAAAAAGGGGCTGGAAAAAAATTATATGCTATCTGGGTACAGGTGCTAATGGAAATTTTGTTAAAGTGAGAAAACTGCCTAACTGTAAACCCTGTTAAAAAATCATTGTGAGCCTTTTTGCTTTTTATTTTCCTCAGCAGATCAGGTGCCAAAAAGGCCCAGGGTCATATTCCTATTTGTTTTCTAGGATTTCAGTGTGCATTACAATCCTAAATCTCAGCAGGAAATGTCCAGAATAAAATTTCCTTTAAATGGCCATCACTTCAGGCTTGACCATAGTAAAGGACACTGGCTTGCACAGTATAGCCAGCTTTAGTCCAGAATTTTAGTTAAATACTACAAACAGCCATCATTCAAAGCCGAGTACGTTCTTCCAATTCCATCATTCTCAGCTGCCCTAATCCTTCTCTGTTTTTAAACTGTTCTGGTAGCAGGTCTGTTACGGATAACACCTAAGGCTAATTCATATCAATGCTTCCCTTTTGTCTGAATGAATCCCTTTCACAATACAGCAATATTTTTCATTGTATTACAAAAAAAAAATCCCAAAGAGGACAGTTAATGCTTTATCATGTCAGTAAAACACTACTAACTGGGATCAATTGCTTTACTCTTATATTCTACTGGGCACAATACTGTGATTTCATAAAATATTGTGATGAATTTTAGAAAAGCATACCTATAAATTACAGAGATAATAATTTCCCATAAAATCAACATATTTGCACACAATCCTTGGCTTGTCACTACATTTTTGACTGATTATTCATGTGAAAAAATAATTAGCTGGTAGAAGCACTTCAGTTTTTCTGCATTTGCTGGCAGAACCCAAGCCGTTGTTCTGGCTCTCACACACAGCAGTCCTCTCTTACCAGAGCAGATGCAGCTTCTCATTGATTTAATTTGTTTGTCTTCCACAAATCTCCTGGACCAACTTCATGATTTAATCATCACTAGATTCCAATTTGTAATATTTTTGGCACAATGCCTATTGTTCTCAAAAAAGTTTATGAATCTGAAGAACCCTTGCCTCTCAATAAGAAATTTGAGGATTTTCCTCCTGCTGTTTGAGTTAATGTACTCAGCAGATGGAGCTGTTAAATACTCCTATTTTTTTAAGATTAGACTGGATTACTGAAGTTCTGAAGAAATTTTGTCTTTTTATCACACTTCTTTTCTTCTTAAAATGTTTCTAGAGTAGTTTGATATTAACTACATGGTATTCTTAAGATAATAACTGAGTCCAAAATAACAAGGCATGAAGATGCCTTTATACATTTCCCTGTGCTGACAAAGGCTTGACTATAAAGAGCAACCAAAAGAACAGGAAAACAGCTGTGTTTGTGCTAAAGAAGGATACCTTGAAGATGAAGCTTCACTGGCACTGATTCCAGAACAATTCTCTTAAGTTAGTAAGGAAGACTTACACAAGCATCTAAACAGGCAGGGAGCAGAGAAAATAGTGCATAATTTATTTGAGCAATTAACTAATCAACAGTCTTTGAATAGTGAATTCATCCAAAGCACTGAACCTACCCATACTGTTAAAAGAAACTGGTTAAATCATCCTGATTCACAAACACATTTGAAGAAACCACAGTCGTTGGGAGGATATGCCACAAGAAGAAAGCAAGTTTAATGAGTTGAGTAAGTTATTCATTATAAACTATTTACTCAGCTATAATCAGCCATCAAGTGACTGAACATATGCTGAAATGTGAGGGTGGAAACCATACAGCCTCCAAATGCCTGAGCCCTGTACAGATAGATGAACCAGCTGGAAGTGCAGCACCACCACCTAGATAATCACAGACTCCAGGCATTTAGTGGGGCCAGCTTTGAACAGATGCCCAGAAGCCAAAAGAAACAAATTTCTTTCCCATTAAATAGATTAATGGATTTCTTTTGTTCCTATGAAAATTGAACTACGCTAATAGAAAAAGACAAATAAAATTATAAATAAAATAAGCTATAATTCAAAATGCATGCCTTTGCTTCATTCCCTGCTCCAGGCTTGATGACACACTTAAAGCTCAAGATGGAGCAAAGGGGCCCTAAAAGCCCCAGATTTACAGGACAGTGGAAGCTGCCTTGAAAGTTACCATTATGTGTCCAAGATGTCCCAGCACAGAAGACAGGCAGGAAGACTGTCCTGAGGCAGGTATTTCCGAATAACTTTACTGCAAACCTTGCAGAGCTGTAGTTACAGAGAATCCCATGGTTATATAAATTGTGTTACAGCCCTCACCAGTATGGCCTCAGACACAGCACGATGCTGCTTTGCCATGCCCTCACCTCAGCACAGGATCTTGCACAATATTCCAACTACGACTGTATTTGCACTTAAACTGATGGCAAAAGCCCATCTTTTGCATTTTTTCAATCCTGTTTTCTCCTTTATTTCTTTAATCCCATCTACTTTTTTTTTATGACTGTCAATACAGGGTAATGGCATTAAACCAGTATTTACTATTGCAGCAGAAGTGAGATCAGATCTTCTTTGAATATCACCTTAGAACATGAGTTGTCAAAGAACAGTGAAATGGATCATCTGCTGAAAGATATTACGATTATGTCAGTGTTAGTGAATTAGTGGCAGAGAATGTGCCTGTATGCTGTATCTGTACTGTCTGCAGTGGTATAATTAAAATAGCCCTAAAGCAGTTCACCCATGCCAATTAGATTCCAGAAGTGAGCATGCAGCAACCCTGTCTGGGCAAAAAAGTGACTTTCATAGTGTGGACAAGGAGTGATCAGTGATAGTTCAGAACCAAAGACAGCATATTTCATTTTCTAGTGTAGATGTAACTTAGGAGAATTAATTGGTCTTTTCCTTCAAATACTGGGTACCTGTTGTATACAGGAGAGATACTGCGGATTTCACGTAAGTGTGGTACTAAGCTTGTCAGTGTCATGCTTAGAAGACTGGGAAAGATGCACATCATGGCTTGGCACAATCTATCTGACTGATATGCTTAACCTGCTTCCTTTCACTACTCTTATCTGACTATAAAGTTTAATCAGGTTCTGCCTCTTACATGACTACAAAGAAAGGAGCATCCACTTGTTCATTACCACCATCATCACTGTTTGGCACTGCAATCCTGCTAGGTGAGGAGGAGCGCTCCGTTTGGGGCTGAAGGTGATGAACACCAGCACAGAGAGGGCAGCTGCATGAGCGACACAGCTGTAAGAACGATCAGCACAGTTTTGTGCCTCTGGTGCTTCCCAAGGTTGAAAGTTTCCCACTACCTCCAAGTCTGCAAAGCAGAGACTACCATATTATCACCCCTGTCTGTGTTGATAAAGGAACAGTTCTGGGTAAATAACATCTGGAGTGTCGGTAAGTATGACACAATGTACAGAACTCCTTCCCTGGAAAGCTGCGGAGATGTAAACCAAAGGTTGTACTTAGTAACAAAACCTCAGTCTTCCCTGTTGAAAAAATCTCCGTAATTTTACAATGCTGAGGGGTCTGTTACTGTTACAATGCTAACATCTGTGCCAGGACAGCTGAAGGCAGATGGTCATTACACTGACAGGACTGCTAACAAGAAGGAAAAGAAGTTCTGTCTGCATGCTGACCCTACCAGAGAAAGTTCCATTTTTAGGTATGATGTTGACTAGTTAAGTCATTCAGCTGTCTGTATCCTGTGCTTGTGCAATAAAGGCAGGGCATGAGCTTGAGCACTGTGTTAGCATTGTCCGTATTTTTGTATTGTTAGCACAGATTAGCTGTGATTTTAGCGTGTGCAAGTTAGTACTCTCCCAGATGGGAAAAGTCTGGGGAATCGCCTGGGCCAAAGACCTTTCACAAAAGGCAGTTTGGGTACAGTCATCCTGTTTCAGTGGTTTCATCTGATGATAGTGAGCTGGGCTGTGCCATGTAGCCTCAAGGCCAGACCACAGTTCCTGGCTCACTTTATTTTCTTGCACAAACATAATTACTGATAGCAATGAAAAACATTTGGGATTATTGTTTTTTCAAGTACTAATTCTGACTTTCTTCTCAGTAGAGAAGATACAGCTCTTTTTTTATGTTGGTTAAATATAAAACCCAGGTCAACGGTAAAATCTTCATTAGAAGCAATACTCTACCCAGACACAAGTCATAAATTACTAACTGCTCTTTACATAAAAATATATGAAGAAGAGGAGACGAGGCAGTGGTGGTGACAAGACTGAACGATCATTTGGTACAGCAGAACTGGTATGCCATTCTCCACTGCACAAAGAACAATTAAATATATTAGAGCTCCTTCCACCTGATTGCTAAAACACGTGGCTGAGGGAGGAAATATGTCAGAAGTCTGTAAAATAGCAGCGGACTGCAGAATTGTTCACTGTCTCTTCAGTACAAGAACTAGGGCATCTCCAAAGAAACTGTCCAATGGAATGTTCAAGATTTGAATAGGACACAGTGAGAATTACTTCTTCACAGAACATTCAGCTGGGCTGTGGGGTCCCTTGACAAATGCTGTGCGTGCCGAAAGTCTGCATGGGTTCTACAGCTGATTGGTCAAATTCATTCAAGAAAAGTCTGTCAAAGGATACTAATTTTGGAGGTGCCATCTCTGACTCAGGGCTGCCTTGTTACTCCGGTTGGTTAGTGCTGGGTGAATATTCTGGGAAATATCACAACTGTACAATTCCCAGGATATCTACTGTTGGCCATTGTTGGAAACATGCTGTGATGCTAGACAGATCTTTCATCTGTATCAGTGTGGCTGTATTATGTTCTTCTTTGTCTGCTCTGCTACTACACCATTAAACCTGCCCGTGATCAGTTTTTTCCCAAATTTATTATACAACTGGGGTCATGGGGTACAAGAGACTCTTTCTCTGCCTTTCCTAAAGAAGACCAGAAATTGGGGGGTGAGGGAGACTCTCTCCCTTTGGTGGCCAGGAGCTGCAGGAAGAGGAGAAAGGAGAAATCACTCCATCCACAGGAAAGCTGAGGGATTTGAACAGCGCTATGTACTAGGGAGTCTTCACCTACTCCCTATTTCTTTCTCTGTTCCTCAGCTTATACTGGCATTTGGATGAAGAGAGGAAGATATTACTTCTTGTGCCAAACAGCTGCTCTTCTCCAGAAGGCTAATACACGGATCTCAGCCTGAACTGAACTCCCAGACAAGACAGGATTTAACCTTTTTCCAGTGGGAGAAAAATTTCATCGTGATTCACCCTCATGTTTTTGTATTACCCAACTTGTAATCAAAGAGCACTGGTTCCTGGGGTCAGTACAGTGATCCCAGGATGAAGCTCAGTGGTCTGTGATAAGAAGCCATACAAACAGGTGGTATCTTCTGCCCTCTGGGTCAGTGACCTGCTCCAAAAACATTAATACATGGTCTGATTTAAAGGAGGTCTGAACGTCTAAAAGCTCTGAAAATGCTAAACAGTGCATTAGAAATGAAATAGCAGAGTAACTCCCATGTCTCAGCCTCCCATTTCCTAGCATGGATATGCCTGCCTCATGAACAATGTCAGGCACAAGGGCTTGAGTAAGCTATACAAACACAGTTATACAGGTCAGTCCTGAACACTTGAACTCTAGCCATGGAAGAGCTACACGCTTGGAGACTCTCACCTTAGACAGTGGCAATATATGTTTATACCTGCAGCCAGACATTACCAGCACCTGTCTCTCACCTCCCAGTCCAGAACTTCTGCGAACAGAACTTGTGAGAGTGGTAAGTCAGAATTACCTGCTTTTATTACATTTTTCTTTTTATAAAATGGTTGCTTTTAGAAAATACACATTAGAAAGCTTAAATTAAATTTTTTGTGATTTTTTTTCCTAATCTTTCACAACCGTCTTTGAATCACAGGCACAAACAGTAGTTTGGGAAGCATGGAATTAAAGGCTACTTTTCTAGACCTTCTATAGTCAGCAAGTCTCTGTTTCTCTAAAATAAAACTTCCTTCCTAATCCTTCCAACTTCAGTACCTTGTTTCCTCCTTTTACAAGGGCTGCCCTTCAGCATTTCCGTCAGGAGGTGAAGAAGAAAAGCTCTTTGACACAAGAAGGATTACTTATTCATTGCCCAGTGTGTTTGTCCTAGGCTCGCATTTCCCTGTATTATTTCCTTTCTTTTTTTTCCCCCTTTTTCCCATAGGAAGGCACTCTATTTTTGTGCTAGCACCCTGCCATGTTTGCAGTATTTTTACAGCTCTGTTTTGGTGCTCCAAATCTTCATGAATTAAGGAAGAGGTGGTTTACTGATAGTAAGGGGTTTTCCTTCTCATTTTCAGAGAGATTTTCACCAGTATTGTGGACTGCTCATTCAGATATTCAACTGAGGGATGGAGGGAAAAGCTAGTTGCAGTAAACTCAGGGTGGTGTTTCTTTTGTTTTGTTTTTTTTAAATTAGGTAATTCCTGTAATAAAATATCTAACACATAGGGAGCTGATAACACAATGTGAAATTCTGCAAGTAAGATGCATGGTGGAGGCCACAATGGCAAGCAGAGAACTTACAATTACAGTACAATTCCTCAGTACACATTTAGAAAGACGACACTCATCACCCAAACTTTCCACAAATTAGCTTAAAAGATGCTCCACATAAAGTATGCTAATACAGCAGTGAGACTTCCACTCTTCTTTCTTCTCTATATGAGTTAAAGAATCTCTCCCTTCCCTCTATCTTTTCAATCTTAGAAATGTCAGGAATGCAATATCCTGTTTTCTTTGGTTTTGCTGGGGGCCTTGTTAGTGCCTTAGCAAATGTTTAAATGCTGAAACTTTAATAAAGAGCTCGGCTGTCCAAGAGAACCTCATTAGTCAGGGACAATGAAAGACTATTAATAGCAACATCAACAATATGCAAACAAAAAGTCAGAACAGTGTCTAAAAGCCCTTTCTTCTCTCAAGTGCCAAAAATCCTCTTACTTTTGTCTCATGATAGCCTCACTGTATTACAGCTTTTCTGTTTGTAAAACTGTAATTTCTATTGTAAACACCCCTTCCCAGAAATTCCCTTCTGCTTTTTGAAAGACACCTCTTTCAAGGTTTTTACAATCCATCACAAAAAGGTGTAAGATCTTATTTCTGTCCCTTTGAAAGATTACAATTTTCACTTTGAAATAATACAACTTTTAAGAACTCTAGCCTTGAAATAACCCAGGCTAACAAGAGTGATTTCATAGTAAGTCAGGGAAGCACAGACTGTTAGCATTTTACTGTGGATGAACCCTTCACAATTACAAAATATGACGTTTTACTGCACACCCTTGCTAAGGCTTCTGAATTGTGATGAAAAGAAACAGAACAGATTTGCTTTCAGAGAGAGAGTACATACAAGTACACTTACATTCAGGCTACTTAGATGGTAGGAAAAATTTTCTTTAAAAAATAAACATTTCACTGAGAAACTTAACTAATGTTACAAACTTGATAAATGTAAATATATGTCAGGTAAACTCATTAGGAAGAATCAAAGCTAACCTAAAAAGGAAGAGTCCATATAGCAAAATGAAAACATTAAAGGGATGAAAAGGCTCAAATAAAATAGCTGCTTTAAGCAATTTGCATTCTCTCTGCTTTTCTGTAATGCAATCAAAGCCATTAACTATATATAGCTCAGTGTCTCTTTGGTCAGCAAAAAACAACTTAGCAACACAACCAGATCAATCCCTTCTTCTACAATGCAACATGTTTTTAATTAAGAAAGAACGCCAGGATGAAGGAGACCTTACAAGTTCAATAAGCTGAGACCATTCAATTTTTGGAAGTGGGGGGAAAGGGTTAAGCTTTTTATTGTAAACTTCACATGCTTTATGTTAATACAACTATTTAAGCCCTTTCTTGACTTTCTGATCATGTCTTTTGACAGGAAAGGGAGTATTTGTTTTGTCTGATTTTAACCCTCGGGAAAGCAAACCAGAACTGCCCAGAAATGTCTATCCTTTATTCTGACCTCTGCCTTCCGAAAGGAGCAGTTTAGGCAAGATGCATTTACCAGAGAATGGAAGTATGAAATTCCCTTTCTAAAGCAAAAATCTTACCTGGGTAATCATTCTTGTCTACATCTGAGTCTCCTCTTAGAGTGAAGCCAAATCCCGAAGGCATGGACTGTGAGGCCCAGGCTCCATTGAGAACCTGGGAAGGGGTAGGGTTTAACCCATTACTGTATCCATTGTAAATGAGCACTTTCCCTCGTCTGTCTTCTCCTGCAAATGGTGCACCAATAGCAATGTCTGCAGTGAAAAATAAATAAATAAATAAAAAGAATGGACACAATTATAAATTAATTCCCTGCAGGAAAACAGACACAAATGGCTTCTGCTACAAACATGCAAGAACGTCAACATTCTTTACTTCTCAATGTATTCTAGTTTAAAGGCAAATATACAAGATGTTTGCAGTGTCTTTTCTGTGTCAAACTTTCATGACAAAAGCTTATAAAATAATCCTATGAAGAGGTTATTGAATTATACTAAATAGCCAGTCCACATTGAATTCCTCTACATATTTCCAAGGCAGTTAATTAGCTTTAATAAACCAAGATCTAAGGAATGCCTGCTTCTACTTTCATATTTTTAAACAGCCACAAATTTTCCTTGATTTCCTCTATCATCTAGATAATAAGGAGCAGCTGTTAGGTAAAACTGATTTTCTTTTTCCAGATAACATATTCTACATAGACAAAAAACTTCAACCCCTCAAACATCTAACACTTTAGAATGCAAAGGAGAACAATGGAATATCATGTTTTCATCTATACCAATTCATCATCTTATTGAGAAATAGGAATATTACCAAGTCAGGAATTTCGCAGGAGGTCTTACGCACTATGGAATTAAACACTTCAATCCTTAAAAATGAGGTGCCATATCCAAGAAGCAGAACTTACAGTGCTCTTCTTCGTTTCTGTGCATGGGATGTGGAGACAGTCATGTCTAGATTGAGATTCAACAGCTGTACTAGCTGAGCTAGCCAAAAGGAAACAACAGAGGGTATGTAACTATAGCTCTCATTTTTGGGTTCTGATCTAGGAGCTGGTGCTGGACTTCTTTATTACTCTTGAATTGAGCACCTGGACTCTGTAGCTTCACTCTAAAGGCAGACGTGCACCAAAGCTCATATTCAGTTACGACGCAGAAGACTTTGGCTCTAGAGTATCCTTAGTCTTTCTACAGTGACAGACAAAAGCAGAAATGTCTCCTGCCTGCCTCATCTGAATTCTGGAGAGAAGGGAGACAAATACTGCCTGCCCAGAGTAGCTGAGGGTATCTGCTGTTGCTCACTGGTAGGAAACAGGAATTCTCCACCATGACGTTCAGTTGTGCTGAACTCTATGGTGGGATTCCAGGACAAGCCAGTGAGGGTACTCTCAACAGTCACAATCCAATAGCTTCTACCCACAGGATGGTATTCATACTTTGTGCACTCAGAACCCCAATGCAATTCTATGACTCCTGACATGACTGATCCCTTGCACAGCAGCCACACAATGAGGACACTGCCCTAGAATCTAGTGGCTAGAACATTGTGAAAAACAGCCCTCAAGTTAAGGAGGAGCAAAGTCCACTCAGTGGGACAACTATTCTAAAGGCTACTGTGCAAAACAGCTCCTCCAGGAGAAAGTTTTAGATGTAGAGATACCTGCATCTAAAACACAGGCGTTTTAGATGCAGAGGTACCTGCTTTGAAGATCCCTAACATCCTGGAAATAAGAAGTAAGGAAATGCATGTAGGGAAAACCAAGGTGCTACTGACCATGTCAAGGAGCTCAAGGTGCTCAAGGTATTCTAGCTATCTCAGGTAATCAAGCAGTTAGTTGTACTGTTTTCTTGAATGTAGGCTGCCAGTTAACTTACATGAACATTTTGTTGTGTGCATGTGCTATAAGCATTTGAGAAAGAACCCATTATGCACCTGTGTCTTTTAGTACTTAAGTACCAGTGGAAGGCTGATTCCAAAATAGTACTTCTGTACTTGCTCAATTCTTTCATTGCTGACAAAATACTCCATGTACTCAGGCCTCATTCAATTATCAAATTCTTCCAAGCATTTGAGGAGAGAATTCTGCTTTCAAAAAAATTAAACATCTTAACTAAGTAATGAAATGTTATTATAGTTATAAAACAAAGATATTTTTATTCAACTAAACATACTAATATTTAGTAAAAAAATCACACTGTAGTCTATATGACTTATCGGTCAGTTTTTCATGATTTGGGTCTCAATATCAGTTTCATTAGCATTAGTGTAAATTCTCATGAATTTCAAAGATGGTTACCTGTTAAAAAGCCTTTCCCAGCACTGCACAGACACTTGATATTTGCTGTTTAGGCATTTTTAATTTGAATGTTAAACAGAGATATAATACATTACATACAAATTACCATTATATCCGTCTTGATTGAGATCTCCGAGGTGTGTGATTGCACTGCCAAATCTACCAAACACTTCAGTGCCTGTCAGAATTTGTGCATCTTGGAAGAGGAATGCACTTTCTTGCAGGTACAGATAAACTTGCCCAACTTCTTTAGGCTTGCTCTCAAATTCTCGTTCCATAAAAAGAGGGGCACCAACTAAGATATCATCTAAACTGGAACAGTCAAACAAAAACCAGTGTCACTGAGAGACTGAGTGTAAACAACACAGTTTATACATTTTCTAAACAGGAAGCTGATAATTATTATACAGTCAGACTAACTGAGGTAAGAAGGCACTTCTGGAGTCCTAGCCCAAACACTTGGTCAAAGCACGGTCAATTAGGGAAGGCTGTCCATAGCTATACCCAGTTCAGTTTGGACTATCTTCACACATGGAGACTCCACAACCTCTCTGGGCAACTACTTCCAGTGTCTGATCATCATCACAGCAAAAATGTTTCTTTCTACGTTTAAATGGAATTTCTTGCACTTCAGTTTATGCCCACAATAGACACTGAAAACTTACACTTTGCAATTAATGATGCTGAAGTCAGGAATCTAACTAAGAGGGAATCTATGTTACTAGAACAAATTCTCTAGATCTGTTCTGCTAACAGCTCTAGCGAGAGACAAATTTTAGTATAAATTCTAGTTTTTGCAACTTCTACATCAGTAAGAGACCAAAAGAAAAAAAACCCTGCCACTTTACAGTAGATTTTTGAGTAACATACATGAAACACAAGTAGAGCATCAATTAATAGAGAATGCCTCATCACTTCTTCAAATAGAAGCTGGGAGACAAAGCCAAAGCTCTATTTCTGAAAACACTTCTGTTCAGTATTAGGTACACAGGTAGGTGCAGTGCTCATATAATTTTCTGTACGGAGTATTAAAGAGAAAGGACATAATCAAATCACAAAAATAAGATGCTTAGAGGGAAAAGACTTTCTGTCCATTACGGTACTCCAAGGTGAATCAGTAAAAGAACACAGACTAATCAATGCATATTTTGCATGTTGTTGTTCTAAATAGTCATGTTTCAAAACATGTTACCAACATTTATTTAGAGGGAATAAAAAGACCCTTTTATAAACTGTGAAGAATAAAAACAAGTGTGATTGACAGACTCATAACAAGCAGAAGTATTCTTAATGGATTATTCTGAGATACGAAACGATAGTATCAGATTAACTGCTGAAGGTTGCTCAAGGCCATGTAATAAAATAATGTGCATTATATTCAGTAGACATTGATCATCTGTATTAAATAAGTCTGTTACTGCAAATAACTAGGACTACTTGATCTCACAATATTTAATTTGGAAAACATATTCTCTTGCTCTAATGTGAAGGTTTTTTAAAACTTTGGAAAACTCATAGAAAACTTTCTATTCTCAATTCATCTTATTTCCAATATGGGGGTTTATCTATTAGCAAACCAAATAGTAAAATTGCACTACATTGTTTTTCCCAATCCTTATAGAAAAAAAATCTGTATGATTCAGCAGTACCTCAGTTACTATTTTACCATAGATACATATTATGATTCTAAGATATATAGCATAGAATTTAGCACAGAATATGTCATCTAGAAAAAAAAATTAATTACCTTGTAGAACTTACACATTCTGTAAGTTGTGACAAAATACTTCTAGGACTGTTATTTTTCTACGAAGTTTTATAGTATGTTTCCATAAAGGAAAGTGTAATTCCAAATGTCAGGTCAGTTTGCTATAGCTGTCCTATTTTTTATGTTAGATTATACCCTGTGGCATAAATAACTAAAAAAGGAAGGAAGCAGATGCTGACTTGATATAAAAGGTGGGATTTTCCTTTCACACTAAACATCAAAAGTTCTCTTCTACTAATGGAAGTTGTTTGTGGTTAGGACAGAGTATCAGCTGAAATGGTTGCCATGAAACAAAAGCAACAATGAAAACAAATTATGAATGCTCTTTTAAAAAAAAGTTATTTTACATATGCCTTGTACTAAAAGCATTACACAGTAGCACTATCATTAATTACTATTTTAGTACCTCACAGTCCAGATACTCCTAGTACATTGGGACCCCATAGAGTTAAGTGCTGTAGAAACCATGAAATAAAAGATGAGCTTGGTTCCCTTGAATGTTTCACAAATGAGCAATTTTAAGACTGAAGGAAGATATCTTTAGAGGTGATAAGGAACCAAATCACTGAGAGTCAGAAAGCTCCCAGTATATTGATGTAAATTAAAGAGATATCCAAATATCTTTAAAACCCTGGTCCATAGAGCAATTAGAGTGCCTAAAATAGTGAAAAGAGAGAGGCAGACTATCTATCGTGTACTAAAATTCTCTAAGCAGAAGCTTAACCTAGAACACAAGATTGACCAGGTGAGACAGAAAGCAAGCAGACAGGAGCTGGAGCTTGTTCAACAGGGAGCATAGCATCTCAGCTAGAAGTGCACAGTGCTGGGTTATTTTTCTCGTAAAATTTCAACTTTGCTAAAATAAATGACAATAACTGTGTAAAATGCATCAACAGTCCAGGGAGCTGGGACCAGAATCCAGTAGCTAAGATGGCTCATCTTCTGATGTGCTGAGGAACAGGTGGAAGAAACGCAGTCATCTAATACACTGACCTATTTCTAAACTGGTTACGGGCAGCAGAGCCACCTGGAACACTCACAGCACTTAGTTCGCCTTCCCTCCAGGTCTTCACATATACAGCCCCCACCAAGGCCTTCCTTTCCTCACCCTCTGAAATTTTTCCCCTTCTCTTTCAGAGCTGAGCTCTGTAGGTTAAAGCACACTGCTTCAGCAAGTCCTCTGCAAGAGGGAGCTCTCCCTTAGGCAAATCTAGAAGTTAGGGATTAGAGTTTGGGGATTTTGTGCTGTCACAGCAGTGTACTATAGCTAGATAGGAAGGATTTGTTAGCTACCCAACTCTCTCTGATCCTCATTTACTTTTTTCTGGTTCCTCTTCAAGTGGGTAAAATAAGCAAACAATTGCTGTTTACCATACTTTATACTCAGTTTTGCCTCCCAGCTTCTACAATTTGATTATTTAGGTAACAAGCAGTGAAGGGAGCATGGGAGGGGTGTGCACTTGTTGGGTTCTAAGTACCTATGTGATTAGTATTATGCATTTTTGTTGGTGAAGGAGGATATTTCAATTGGTCTTTTAAATTGTAGGAGTTTGTATTTACAAAATTGAGAATTCTGAGTCAAATTCAGTTTGATGTGATTGCTTCTAAAAAGCCGTAGGAGTAAATAAAAGCAAAAGCCCGTGGACAGTAATATTAAACCATGAAATGCAGCTCAATTTGCAGCAGTACTTTGAACTGGTTCATTAGATTTCATTACTGCACTAAGATGCTAGAGTTAACATAAATGATATATTAATTTTTTCTCCAACACAGAAAAGTAGCCAGTCAGTATTACTTCCCTTCTGATTAAAAAAAAAATCATTAAAAAGCACAAAGCTGACCACCTGCTGAGACTGTGTGCCGTTCCTTTGTATCCTGCAGACTAATAAAAAGCAGGAATATGGGAAATGTCAAGAGGTCAAAGTATGACTATGGAAAGCTTTGATAAAGGCCAAATAAAAAACCCAGTAAACAGTTTATTTCACTATTTTTACCGGACTGTTTCCAGCCTAAATTGAAAGTGTTCTCTTTTTCTCTCTTTACTAGGAATGTAGCCTGTAAGTTTATGGCAAAGCTTGATTTGTTAAGTTTCATTGTGGATTTCTTATTATTAGCAATGGGCAACTAAAGGGTAGTTCAAACCATACCCTCGATTTTCCTGTTCTGCCTACAATCCTGATGTGGTACAGATAAAACTGCACGAGTCACTTTGGAATACCCACAGAACTGCTGGGCTAGGTCTACAGAGCTTTTTTCCTAAGATAAGCCTAATCTTTGAGCCGTATCATGAGTCTTATTATAGCAAAGCACCATTCCTAATAATCGTGTATTAATTTTTTCAGCAAATAACTTAATCAGGTTTCTCATACTGATAAGGACATCACCACCTCCTTATCTTTATCTGAATAAAATGCCTAAGCAAGTCTGAAGTGTTAATTTCCCTCTTGCTTTTTTCCTCTCTTTCACTCTTCCTTTCAGATAAATATTTCTATTGACTATATATGCAAACCAGCAAAGACAGACTACATATCTAATCAGACATGTTTATCAAGTAGAGCTTTTTGTGTTTTGTTTTCTGTGGGATGTTTGGATCTCAGGAAGAGTCTTTAGATTTCTTTTAAGATATAGACTGGGAGACCACACAGGCCTCAACAGCACTTTGATTATATTATTGACATAAACAGTGGTTTTAGAGGTACACAGAAAATATGAGACCTGCCAAGTAACCCTATGGTTAACAGGAAATAACCTGCACAGGAAATAGTTTGGTTCAGTGAGAAGTTAAATAGTAAGTTCCCTGAAAGTCTAATGAGTGTCTATTACACCTTAGATTAATGTTTCTCCACCCTTTCACATTTGTAATACATCAGTAGGACTAAATTAATTCTGATTCTGTTTATCGTAAAACCAGAAATTTTCAAAAGCTGTGATACTATGCCAAAATCTGATCTCAGAAACTTGGAAAGATTTGAGTACTATGAACCCACCATGGAAACTGTTGAAGCTTCTGTTTTGTTGTTGTTCTTTTGTTTTGTAACTGCATTAACACTTTACCACCTTGTTACTTTTCTCTTCTCTTGTATTCCTCAGTCTTTAAAGGGTCACTAGTCACTAATAAGAAGCAATGACTATTTAATGCACTATGTTTAAGCACCTAATAAGAAATGATTACAAGAAAAAAATACAAAGTAGACATATCTGAGACATTTTGCAATAAGGAAGAGTACACTGCATCTCTAAATATCATCCTGGCTCATCTTTGTGCAGACTTCCAAGGCTGCGAGATTCAGGGATTTTTATGTCCTTGCTAGATAGCTACTATCAATATTCTCTGACTAAAGTCTTCTTCTCCTAAAATATTTAATCAGACTTTACATGACTTGAAAGTTTTGTTCAACAGAGCCTGAAACCCCCAAGTATCTTAGGGATATGATCCCCAAGCATCATGACCCTGGGAGCGGAGCATCATTCTCCCTCTGACACACACAATGCCTGCCATAATAGTTATGGACATAACTATGTCCATAACTATTGGACATAGACACTTGTTGGCCCTTTGGTGATAAAAATGGATGGCCAACCAGCAGGTGCTGGAATGAAGAAAGAAGAGCTGATGACATTGGAAGGCTGTTAAAATTGAGAAGTGAAGCTATGGATGAGAAGACTTACCTGTATGTGAGAATGGGAGAATTAACTTCTGACTTTCACCTATCTCATCCCAGTGGTAGCTAGTGCTGTTTATTCACTGTTTTTCTACCTAGATCTCTTTTCTAGGACTCTGGACACTCCTCTGAAACACTGCTTTCAATAAATATTTGGGAACATAAACTCACCCAAATTAGGCCTGCAAATACTCATGCCACTGTGACTGCACAAAGATAAGCCTATGTGAACAATTAAAATTAGAAAAGCAGAGAGCCAAGAAAAGCATTTTGAGGTATGAAGCACCTGAAAACCTACATTTATAAATAAGTATCAGGCATTGCTTCTATTAGTGTTCAGTGGAGCCGAATATATGTGGTAACCTACCCATCATTGTTAACATCAGATACTGCAACTGTGTACCCAAAATAAGACGCCATCTGAAAATAAAGAACAACAGATAGGCTTTCATATCTGATATCAAGTGTAAAGGTTTTTTACTGATAATCCTCTTTGTTTTTATGGTCATCAATACAAAAGAATATTTTATGTATTCTTGAAACTATGTTAATGAAACGACATGCTCTAGAGATACAATATTTCATCACATAGTTGCTTGACATTACCTGTTCACCAGTGAAATTCTGGATAAAGGTCAAGTCAGAAGAATTAATAATTGAGACCTGGTAACAGAACAATAAGGAAAGTTTCAAGCACACACGCAGATGCTACAGCATGACATCACTGCAAAAGAATGGTCCACACACTGAAAGATCGTCTAAGTGGCCACGAAAAAAACAATTATTTTTCTGTCTCACCACAGTTTTCCTGTATGATCTTGAACAAATTGCTAAGATTTCATGACTCTCAGGTTCCCCATAAAAAAATAAGGAAAAGTATTTCCCTTCCTTGCTGGACACTGAACAGCAGCAAATCACAGACTATCAGCTAATCAGTGACTAGGCATGAAAACATGAACTTAAAACATAAAGAAGTATATACATACATATATATATATATACATACACACCTTTTTCCTAAAAAATTTTAAAAATGAGTTCCAGAGACACAAGGAATTTGGGGTCCACAAAAGTAGTGAATGTGTCTGTGGCTGGGATCTCTTTTCCCAGTCAGGTTAGTTGTGGAATGTTTTTCCTACAAATTATAAGCTGTATCCACAAATGTATATTGTTTTCTCCCTCACTTCTAACTGCATATCATGGCTCTTTACATCTGGATTTCAGTGTACACACTTACAGCACTGAAAGTAAACACTGGGTATGAATAATCTGAACTTGGACTCCTCTGCACCATGGACACAGCACTGCACAAAAATATGCTAACCTATGAGTGAGCTTAGGTCTGATAACACGGTGGGTACAGGGATACTAGGCAGACTCAGAGCATGTAATTGTAATTGTGACTGCCTATTGAAAACAGACGTCAGAAGGGACTAAGTGCTTACTATTCAAAACCCAAACCAGTAAGGCATTTCAACCCACCCAGATAGCCTGAGGGTGAAAGTCAGTGGCAGTTTTCTCTGATTTGAAAGTTTTGTATGAAAGAGACAGAAAATATAATGGAGCGTTTAACCTTACAAATAGCTTAATGGAGTTCTCATTATAAAAACTATAAAATGAAGGTACATACATAGCCGAAGTTCTGTGCTCCCCTTGGGACTCCAGCAACCAGCTCTGAAAGGATAAATGATCAACAGTTAACTGGCTTTGCAATCTGAGTGGTGCATGCAACATGTATGCCCTGCCACTTAAACCTTCCTTGATAAATATATGTCAAAGCCCTTAGGATTTTGATTTGTCACCTGTATCAGAAAGACCTGTAAATCACTTCAAGCCATTATTTCATAAGACTATAGCATTCATTCAGTGCATTTACCTGCACAAAACGTTACACTCTGACTTTTGAATACATCGATCCATGGACCTCTTTCTGTTTAGCATTGCTTAGCATAGCACAGTATAATAAAGTTCTTGGTACAATTCAGCTTGCTACCTGACAGCTGTGGATTGATGGAGCCAGAATTAGTTATGGCATCGCATACTAGAGCACAGAAGCTAAATAGAACTGTTCTTACAAATACTTCTTTTCTTTGTGCCTTCCAACAATTTGTCTCATCCATTATTTCACTTGATGCCATGTAAATCCTTGACAAGTTCTGCACAGTCTGCATTACAAGAAAATTTCTGTGAGTGGTGTTGGAGGGATCCACTGAGTAAGAACACCAAACATTAGACCTAGCTGCCTTCTAGGAGTAATTTTGCCCAATGGTGAAATCTTAAACAACTAGTAGAACAAATGAGTAAAAAAAAAAAAAGAAGGAAAAAGCTAAGTCCCAGCCTGCAGTCTTACGGTCTAAACTTTCCCTCATTAGGATATCCACATCAGTAGACAGCAGCAGGAACTTCAGATAACAGAGCACCTCAGCCACCTGCTTGTAGTGACCTAGCCTTCCTCTGTTCCTCACTGGGATCATATATTCCCCTCTGATTGAATGTGTTTGGTCAAGAGGAAATGGAAGTACTAATGAAGGCCTGAACATGACACAGGATGAATCTCAATTCAGCTAACTATGCAATATTTTTGTGCCAGTCATTCACATGACATACTGATTCAAAGATCACTCATTATAAAACCTTGAGTATGCACTAAAAAAGAAGCAAAAAATGTAGCCTTCCCATACCGGCTGTACCTCTTTTTACACATCACAGTGTTTGGCTCAAAACTGTGTGGTTTTTTATTTATTTTTTGAACTCTTCATAATGCAGGACAGGCAACTTTAACTTCAGAGGGATTAAGCAGCAGCAGTTCTGGAGAACTGGGTTTACTTGTGGAAATGTACTATGTCTCTATTGGCTTTGTGAGTCTGGACCACAGAGCTGTTCAGCCCCTCAAGAAAGCCATCCCTTAAGGAATTCCGACTTTTGTGTTTAATTCTGTTATGTTACACTGTCTAAGGAAATAACTGAGAATACTGAGTATAGATAGCTTAAGTCTCACCAGTGTTTCAAATGTATAATAGGTATGTTCCTGTGCAGAGACCCAAAATGAAGAATTTAGTAAGTGCATGGCCATATGGTTTTCATTCAAGTACATAGGTTCTTACCTTGTTCAGAATCCCCAGTAAATTCCCCAGCAGTCACTGAGTATCCTGTTTAAACAATTAATTACAGATTAAAACAAACAAACCAAACAAACAACAATAAAACTTGATAAACAATTTCTTTCAAAAAATATGCAAGAACCATCAGATTTGTCTTTTCAATGGATTCTCTGAATGCAAGTCTTCTAACATTGGTATGCTAAAACTGTGTGGAAAAAGGAAAATTGTTTATCACATTATTATGACTAAATTAATGGTAGGTCTGAATGTATAAGAAATTGATCCTTCCTCTCCAAAAATGAGCTTCTAAATCATTAATACTTACTAATTTATCTGAAAAAAACAGCAGGTACTATGGTGTTTTGCCCTAATAGTTATGAATACAATTTAGGTCTTCATTATTGTACTGTAATGTGCGTGTCCTGGTTGAGCTTTATATGGAAAACAGATTGCCAAAGATGCAGTAAAGCACCTCTTGGAGCTTTAGTAAACCTGTGAGATAGCTACTATTGCAACAGTAAAAAAGACTTTTGGATTGTGTCAGGGACTTTAATTTCAGATCTATGGACAACAGTGCAAGGACATGTCTTAGCTTTCAAATTCCACTGAATCTTTTCTATAACTATGTGAAGAAAAACCTGCCCTACATGCAGAGACATGAGTATCGTGAAAATTCTTAGAGATCTGTACTAATTAAAAGTAGATAAGGAGCCTTTTTTCTATTAATTACATAATATCTTCAAATTGACTTTTGTTATTGCTTACTTCAATTGTATCTTTTAAATATCAGTGAGAATAAATTGGGTATTTGTGTAGCACTGTACAAAACACCACAGAACTGAATTTGAATTTATCTAATAAAAACTGAAATTGTCTTTTAATTACATTAAGTTCAATCCATCATCTTGCAATGAAAAAATCCATAAATGGGAAAATTTTGTACTTCTGCTTTAATTATTTAAAATCAAATAATAAGAACCCTAACAAGCCATTTAAGATCTCAACCTTCAAACCCTATTGCTGCACATCATTTCAAGAATGTTAATAATCTCACTGAAGTAACCAGCAAACTACCGATTTGCTGTTGTGCTTAAGGCAAAACATGTTCAAATCCTCTCACAATTGGGACAATAGTAATGTAGGGCTTGTTTTCATGTTTATATAAGACTCATGCTTTTAGAACATATTGTTAACTCATATGGAATTCAGCTTACCCATGTAATTGTCATCATATGAGGGTGGTGCCACTCCTGTTTGCTTCTCTCGTGCCAGTTTCCTCAGAATATCCTTGAAGGAATAATTTGCAATGATGTCCGCAATACTTGCAGTGATTACCTGACCTGGATTCAAACAGCTTCATAAATGAAAGGCACCTAAAAGAGGGCCAGATTCTATAAACAGGGCTAGCAGAACACCAAAACAGAGCAGAAAGGACGCTAACACAGCACAGATGCAAAGAGTAGATAACTTCTCTCAAGCTTTCTCCATTACTACCCTGAAAGTCTCAAGAGTACACATAAATCAATACAACAAGGCACTGAATCTCTATTGAACCATTACCAAAACATCTCCAGACCCATTTCAATGTGCTAATTCAAACTAAAGTCACTGCACCGTATAAACGTAGTAGATCAATTAAAACAATTTCTCAATGGAGAATTCAAAGCTGTGAATTCGCTACAATCACAATCAATTCGACCTTCTCCTTTAAAAGCAATGAAAAAACACACATCAAAGAGGCTGACAGTGGGCAAGCTGGTAGGCAGAGGCTGGGAATCAGCTCTATAATACATGTAAGAACAAGTTAAAACAAAAATAACCTCTTAACCCTTTACTGAAACCACTTCAGGGTTTATCTGTGTGAGAAACTACATCTTGGAACCTACAGTGATGCCACAAATGAACTTAAAATACATGCAGATAGCTATAAAAGTTGGTGTTCAGAAACAAACAGTAACAAAAACTTTTAAAACTGTACATTTGCTGTACAAATATTAGCAATTTTTAAACCTGCAGTATTTCTACGGAAAAATTCAACTTATCAATTAAATGACAAATATACAAAATGCCAACATAAAACCAGTTATTTGTATTTGTTTAACTTCCTAGACAACCTACATCCTGGATTTTCACGGCTTATTTTTATGCTCAGTTGCTTGTTAAGCAATTATTTTGATTTACATTTGTTGAAAATAAGATCAGACACTTGTTATCTTAAACTGACAAAACAGTGGAAATCTAGAACAGTGATACTTTCTGCTTCACTTCTTAGATCCAGTTAACCAGCCAGATGAACATACCTTGCCAATAAAAACTACCAGGCCCGCCTACTATCAGGTCTCCATTCTACAAAAAGCAGAATTAAATAAAATTACACAGGAAAAGGAGACAACAAAATTCAGCATGCATGGGAAAAAACAATGTAAATGACCAAAATAATATCAGAATCATGATAATGGAGAATAGCCATGTTCAAGGAAAGGATGTAGGTGTGTGGATGTCCAGGAAAATCGACAGTTAAAAGAAGTTGAAATCACCCTAAATATCTTCACTTGAATGAAAGCCATTTATTTTGCCTCTAACCTTTCAAAAATTGCCACTTATTCGTAACAAAACAAAGTTAACAGAAAAGAGGGTGCTCATGTTCAACGAAACAATAGTAATGTTTTATAGAGAATTACATAACGCAGCTGCAGAATGCTCAAAACAATGGCAATGGTCAAAGTTACCTGAGGTCCTGGTGCTGTAAAAATGGCACAGATAATAACAACCGTGCAAAGTTTATCCTTTGTCCTGTAACATTGTTTCTGGACCCTCTTGGCATTTAAGAAAAATCTAGTTCTTTGCGTTAAGTACTTTCACCCGCACATGACAATGGTTTTACCCAATGACTAGTCCGCCACCAAAAGTACCCTTATAAAGGCTATTTTAACTTTTTAAAACTAGTTGGTACCTGCCCCACTGCTTCCTGAAAGTCAAGTAAAGCATTTTAAGTGGGACAGAATAAGATAGAAGCACACAGAAGTTTTTGCCTAATTATCTGTTAAGATAGACTGAGTCAGATTGGAATGCTGCAAAGAGATGAACAGGTGCTGATTGAGTATTTATTTTTATTAATGAAAGTTTGAAGCTTGAAAAGGAGGAAAGAACTTGCAACAACTTCAAAAAACTTTCCGCACGCAACAGCATGGGGATAAACTCATGATCACAGAGACAGCACTTGAACCATGGGGATATATCACAATGAAATTCGGTCAAAATACTTCAGAAGCAGAATCTCACCTTGTAAAAATCTAAGCTGAAACCTGCTTGACAAAAGCCTTGTCCTTCAGGATCTGCATTGCCTGCAATTATGAAGGTAGAAGCATTTTATTCATTTCACAGTGCATGTGGAAGATAACACAGACACCCCTGGACCTATAAGGCTATGAAAAGCAAAACTGCCAATATATGTGAAAATATGTATTCTTTTTTAGAAGAAGAACAGCAAATCAAAACATTCTACAGGACCCTGAACATGCAGTCCCTTGTGAAGATTTTGAAAAATAGGACCTCCTACTTGGGACTTTCTCCTCTTATGCCAAGAAAGGACCCTTGAAACAAATATCAGGGATTCAGTTTTAATTTAGTTGGAGATAAAAAAGCAAAAAACTCTACAAGACTATAGAATGCTCACCACAGTCTGATCTGTTATAAATATAAAAATAAGTGTTTACTAAAGCATTCTCAAAAAACGTTGACACAGTGGAAGGGTCAGGATGGGTACAGGGAAAACCAACCTTCCTGTTTCTGACTACTTTTATTTCTATTCTCCAAATCCTTATATAATTGTGCAAAGTGTGTTGGGCATGCATCTTATGGCAATTCTATGTGTGCCAGAGAGCCAGAAGACTGCAGGATTAGGAAACTGACAGTAGGAATGGCCACTTGAACTCTCTTTTCAAATGATGTAAGCCTTTGCCCAGAGAGACATCAGTAAGTAAATAAAACAGATCTTAAGGTCACCATTTCTTACAGATTCAGCTTCTTTCTGTACCTGTCCATGCAGGGACAAGGATGAGGCTTTAAAAGGAAGACACAACACAACTGCATTTAGAGCCCTACTACAACAGGCATAGAATGCTGAGCAAGATGAATGCCCTATAATAATCTAATCTGTGGTATTTTCTGTAGACCTCTAGGTAGCTGAACCTGGTTCTAAATATACATGTGGTTTATCTCTATTCCCCAAGAAGCAAGGCCCTGAGGTCGCTACTGCACCTTCAGAACAGCACAGAGAAGAGTGTGGAACAGCAGTGCTAATGTGCATGGCTTTCTTCTGGGCTGAAAGTTCTTCACAAATGAGCTCTTGGGGATGATGCTGGCATGAGTGGTGATACAGGCTTGTGTGTTTCTATGCAGGGTCTGATCTTCAAATTGTGATCTTGTGATGAGACATTTATACTCGGTGTAAGTACAAATAATTGGTTTAATATGCCATCTGGTTCTTATCTAGATCTGTTTGCTACATATTAAAGCCATAAAAATTGAACCAATTATAGCTCATTACTATAACTGCACACACTTAATTTACTTAGTTTCTCCTCTTTCAATTAATTATACAATAAAGCATCCAATTTCAGGCATATAGTTTAATATTGATTTTTCTTTACACCCTCATTCAATGCCATAACATATAGTATCCTTCATTCAGCCAAAACGAAATTGTGTGAAGACTGAAAGAACGAAAACATTGAGTGCAAAATCGATTCCTTCAACACAGAACTGTTCATATTAATACTCACTGTTGCGACAAGGTGAATATTCAGCATAGGCACTGAAGTTCTGAATTGCTACATAGCAGGTGCCAACAGGGTCCTTCTCAGGGCTGTCTTTAAGGGTTCTCCAATGATACAAAGGAGCGCAAGCCTATAGAAACAGAAACACAAAACAGAAAACACACATACCTTTCACACACTCTTGCATCTAGCAAATGTCACTTTTAATAGACTGTGTTCAAGGATTCTCTGGTGTTGTATCATTCATATAGCAATGATCACAAGATACTGACAGAAGAAAATGCAGGACCACTGCTTTATCTAATTTCATTATAACCTGAAAAGCACACTGATGTTTCACTTATAGCCCCTTGGCAGCTGGTATCTGTCAGGGACTACAAGTCATATTTAAGAAATGTTACAAATACCCTCTAAGTTTGCTTCACAAGTAATATGTTTGCTCTATTACTGCTCATTGCACAGGAGCTGATCCTGTAATTTAAGATGCATATCACATATATGTAGCTGAAGGCAGTCCCAGTTCTGTCCTGGTATGTCTTAAGATAATAGGTGTAGCAGCAGAACTGACTCCACTTAGCAGGAGATTTGTCAGGATGTTGTATCATACTGTCCATAACAATCATCAGAGTGTCTGCCTTCTTATAACCCCCTGCTTCAAATATTCCTAGATAGGATACAGTTATAATGCATTCAACAGTCTGAGTGAATAGCTTTCTGCTAAGGAAGTTTTGGCTAGATATTTAATCTTCTATGTAATGGCAGTAGTGTTACAAACACGACAGTGTAAAGATAAAAGATACACAACTTGTGTAGAGAGAAACATTATCTTTTTTTAAGGTAATCCAGATAATTAGAAAAATAAGAACGATAAACTATCAGGTCTGCAAGTCATTCCTCACAGTTTCCCTGAAAATCTTCATTGCCTGGGAGGGTGAAGACACCACCTCTCCCTGCAACCTTGCCTCTGTAAGATACAAATAAATCCTTCATTCACGTCCTATCTTGTCCTACTTTTTCAATGACAAACCTGTCTACTTCTGGCAAGGTGTTGCTGTTATTTACAATATTGTATTAGCTTCTGTTCTGCAATCAGTACCAGCTCTATGAACCACAGTGCTACTCACCGCTTACCACAAAGGTCAGAGCTTCTGGAGCAATGGCTTAAAGAACAGGGACTCTTCACAGGCCCCTGCCTAGAAAACTGCATACTAAAACGGAGAGCAAAACCAGAGTGCAGCAAAGAGGAGCATGTGTCCTGTGGGGGTGATTTTAGGTACATCTGATACATCTGACATCAAGCCAAATGGATTGAAACAAGAACTCAATATAATCATAAGCATTGACTTAACGAAGTTTACTATTACATTCGTAGCTTAAAAAACAAGTTCCTGACAGTTTGATGACATTTTCTTTTTCTCCTCTTTCAGCCTACAAACCTTAACATATAAAGTCTTCCAGCTTTGCTGTCCAAATTTTTGCCTGAAAAGTGTTGACTCTATCTCAGTTTCAGATTCTGAGAATAGTTACCCCAAATAAAGAAAAGTTTGGTCAATATGGACACAGCACACCTGTTGGAGAGTAGATCTGTTGGAGATGTCGTTTTTTTTAAGATTTAAGATTTAACAAATAGTGGTAAAGAAGTACTTTAAATTTGCGAATTATTTAGTAGAGAGAATGAAAAATGTTCACCTATTTTTAGAATTTTTATGTTTACTTAACTCTGTAAAAGAATAGGGGGATGTTTATTCACTACCTGTTTCATTTCAAAATCCTTCTGTAGGTTAACCACAAGGGTTACAATATAAATGAATGCATTTCCTTTCAATACTTCCTCCCTTATGACTACTTTTTGAGTAATAATTGGAAGTTTTAATCAAATTCCAAGGTAAATTTTTGTTTCGTAATTGTAAAAACTAATAAAGATAATGAACAAACCAATTATTCTTATCACAATTACTTCAGTGCTGTTTTTAATGTAAGCCTTAATGCAAATGGAAATAGAAAATCTCTGTGTAAAAGCAGCATCACCTGCCCACTGCTGGAGGCCTCTATCAATACAGGTAAAATTTTCAGTGAAACTGGAAAGCAGATATTGCATTTTGACAGCCATCTTTATTTGGAGCTTTTTTATCAGCTGTTTTTATCAGCTTTTTTTTTGCAGCTGTTTTACCATGACTATAACACAGCTGCTCAAAACAATGTAAATGTGACAAAAGAGGCAAGTGTTTTCCTAACTGAACATCAACAGAGGTTCTTGGTTTTTATAACATTTCACTACATTCAAGTACATGCAATTCCACTACATTCTGTATTTAATATTCCACATGTTAAATACATATCTTCATAATACAAAATACTTTAGAGCACAGAGCTATCAGTTCCTGTGTTATCTCTGAAATATGTCCATTATCTGTTAAAAAAATATCACCATTCACTTCCACAACAATATGATGTTCTGCTGTTTTCACATGGCAGTGGGATCATCTTCACTTGATTAGTTGAACCTGATTTTATAGGCTGCTTTCATTTTTTGAATTATATATATCATGTGTGTTATAATTCATGCAATAATCAGAGAGTTATTTCCATAATGTACACATAGACAGCTATTAAATATATACATTTGAGAAAAATAAACATTTTCTCCAAATGAATATCAAATGCATAAGACTTACCACAACTTTTTCTTTATGAGCTTTGACTGTTGCCCCAAACCACTGATTTGTCTTAAACTCAATAGGTTCCCTGGTGCCATTGACTTTAATTTTCCTGTTGTCTGACAAAGAAAGAAGCAGTATGTTGACAGCTTATTTTTAACAGTATTACCCTGTGAGCTATACAAGTGAAGAGATTAATGGATATATTACATTGAACCCACTTGTCATCATCCAACCCGTTTAACAGGCAATGGGCTTTCTGGTGTCAATTAACCTTTTCACTGGTCAGTAGAAACCAGCTTAAATTCACACATTAAAATTCAAAATAATTACACTTAAACTTTAGGAAAAAAAAATACACTCGGCTGGAATAAGAAATGCTGTGTTTCCCCCTGCCAAAAAAAGAGAAAAGTTTACTTGGAATTTATGATGAAGAATGAACAAGAATCTACAAAAATAGGTGAAAAGCCCTAAAAAGTTTTCTCAGATGTGGTAGAAACTTTCCATGTAAAAAGCATGTTCCATTATTAGTTTTTGTCAAACAAATGACATTTCTCAGCATGCTTATTCAAGGACCAACACTACAGATAGCAAAGGACTTAGTTTTTAACAGAATTACATGTGTACACACTGTCACAAGGGACAGCTTCTTAATGTTGCTTTATATACACTCTTGCAGATGTCAGCAGAAGAGAAGCCATCCGGGCAAGGATTCAGGCCAATTACAATGCATTTCAGGTTTTAATAAAAAGCAGACATCCCCTCCTTTCACCCTCTGTTCTCTGAAGTAAACTGATTTCCCATATGTTCATGAGCTATGCTCTTCCCTTACCAGTCATTCCTAATGAACTTTTCAATTTATACATAAGCAAGGCATTACTCCTTCTCCCTTGTATTGGCATTCCCTTATGTTTGTTTCTGGTTCCTATCAGGAGGGATTTCTGAAGAATCAACCCTTTTTAGTCACTCTAAGTGAAAATAAAACCATATACTGTTTACCTTGGAATGTTAAAAAAAAAAAGCAGTGTCAGACTATATTCTGTGGATTTACATACATTTTTAAATAACTGAGAAAAAATACAGTCAACATTTTAAAAAGTTATCACTATTTGGGATTTGCCCAGCAGGAATACAAGAGATACCTGAACGTTTTCTAGGATGTTAGCTCACCACTGAATTCAGCTTATGGTAACCTCATAAATGTTGTAAACCAAATTAGAAAGAAAAATGCATCATACCTGGAGAACAAGGGTACTATATCTCTGTATTTTTTCCTAATAAACATGAGGGAAAATTGAATGAGAACGAATCTTTTAAAGTTTGAAAGTCTCTGAGGAAACATCTTCCTTCATACAAGTATTTGCTTCTGTGCTGTGCCAATTACAGAAGCTACTATTGAAGTCCATGCTTAGGGAGATAAATTTCAGGAATATTTAGCTCTTAAAAATTCAGGAAGTATAATTTAAAATTACTCTAAAAATAATAATTTTAAAAACATATTTTATTGAAGTTAGGCCTAAACTTGTGTGGATGTGAGAGACAACGTATTTGACACAGAGCATCGTAGGAGCTGCCAGCTTCTACCTAGTTGTTGGCAACACTACTTTCAATTATTTTTTCCAGTGAAGCCAGACCCTTTCAGACTTTAAAGGTTTCTTTTTTTAATGCTCCAGCAGATCTGAACATGATCAATGTCCACAGATGGGATCTTGATAGAAACAAAGCTTTTGAAGCTTGAAAATCAGCCACGGCCAGCTTACAGCAGCCAATGCTAGCCTGGCTCTGAGGATACTTGTGACCAGTATTCTAACTTAAAAGGAGCTTACATTTTCAATCAAAACAACATACTTGTCTACTGGCAAAGCATACCAACATTTGAAAAGAAATTAAATTTTAAAACTTGGACAACCATTTGCAGGATTTATAAAACCACAGCTGAATTTACCGGTAAATCTGCAAGAACTGTACACACACACACACAGAATCCCACCCCATTTAGTGGCATATGGCATAGAAGGAATCCTTCATCATGTGGCATGGGATTTTCATTATAAAATAATTTGAAAAATATTACAGACACACAAATTAACAAATAGTTTTTTCCCCAGATAAATCTCTTTTGATAGAAATTTTCTGATCACTTTTGTTCAGCATCCTTGCTAGACCTATGGAGTCATATTCCCAGTTTCTGAGGTTGTGCCTTAAAATACAGTTTAGTCTTTTGGATGTGACAACTGATCAGTATTTCAGAATGCTATAAAACAGCTACTGCTTCCCATGTAACTTTGGCAAAATAAAGCTCCATACGCAACTAACTTGTCTGAATAGACACAAGGTGTCATTACTGTACCCTGGTGCAATTGTCCACTTCTGAGCGAGTCATCCACTTACATCTGAGCACATGATCTAAGCCTGTTCTTCTCCTCCTAAAGCAAAACTCTGAGAAGGTCAGAAGAATCATGGCCTAAAGGTACCTTTTTTTAACTAACTGTAGATAGCCATGGATGACCAGCTTAGATTACTCAGATAAAAGCTATTAATTTACCCAGATAAATTCCAATTCAATTAAAAAAAAAAAATCTGTATGTTCCTCAAAACAGCATTATCTAAGCATTTCAAAAAGTAGCATGCCTGTATCCTGATAACACCATTATATGACAGGGAAATATCTCTCTTTGTGCTATTTATGGGCATCTGAGGCCCACAGGCTAAGTCTATACTTACCCACAGCCATATTTTTGTGAGCAGTGAAAACTTGGTGTGAATTTTTGCATTCAAATACCATCTTCTCTTCTGGAGGAGAATGCCTGGCCCCTTCTAGGAAGGAGTCCAGGCTATCTTGTATCATGTTATGTGACACTAGTGCAAGGATAGCAAGAGTACAAGGCAGCAGCTGGCCTGGGCACACAACGCCTGAGCCTGTCCACAGAGAGGTTCAAGGAGTGCCTGAGTACCAGCTGGATTGCTTCAGAGCCAGCCCAGGAGCTGTTCCAGATGGTCAACAGTCTGGATGACTCGCAAATTTGGCTTGAGATGCAGCTCCGGAGTCACTCATAATTGTACTGCCTAAGACTGTATTGCAGACTAAGGCCCAGACAATCAGGAGTATGCAAAGAACAGAGATTTATAAATATAAATTTAGGTATGAGGACATCCTTAAATTGCATTTCAGCAAACCCAAAGCACCTCATTTTCTACTGCAGGAGTCATGACTCCTGTACATGTACTGCCCCACAATCCATCTTCAGAAGCAGCTCTGGAGATACAGAAATATGGTTATTAAAACTATCATTCCTTCACCCAGTTTTTTAGTTGAGGTGCCTAGGGGCTACCAAAGGCAAAAAAAAGCCCCTTACATTGCCAAAACAGTAGCTGGACAAGTAGAAAAATTTGAGTTCGGAGAGCAAAAAGCAAAGCTATGTTCAGAGCAATAGTGCAGATTCCCTTGTAGGAATTAAAGCCTGAATCTAGAGCAAGTGCAAATCCATCATTTACACATTAGGATAAATTTGGTGCTTTCTATGGGAACTGGTCTCCTCTGAGTCACTGTCAGCACATTATAAATAGTTTAATAGGCACGAATAAAACATTTCCCTTACTAGTATTTCTTTTTTGTATTAATCAATACCTGCATAAGAGATGTATGGGCAAACACTGGTAGCAACTTACTGTGATTCTTTCAGCTCTTGGAAACTGCAAGTAAAAAATGCATCATCTTTTATAATTTGAAAATACTCAAATGAACAAAAGTAAATCAAGGTGGTGATCACTCAAAGGTTGGACTCCATTATCTTAGAGGTCTTTCCCAATCTAAGTGATTCTGTGATTCCGTGAAAATACTGTAATCAAACTTAACACAGGAAAACAATGCTTCTAATCAAAGTAAAATGTCTGTCTATGTAATACACCTGCAGCTCTTTCAGATAAGTTTTCACCATTCTGGAATTTTGAAAAGTATTATGTCTAAATGCTCTGTATTTCCCTGTATGTACTGGATGAACACAGATGTCCATTAACCAGGCATCTGCAGCAGGTTCTGTTACACTCAGATCTGTGCCTACATCCATGATGGGAAATCCCTTTCAAATACCAGTTTTGATATATCTGTGTATGTATGTACCTATGCATATTTTTCATCATATAAAAAATATAGGTGGAATAAAATGCAATACATGGATTTCATATATTTGTACACCATTATATACACACAGAGTAGAGGTGAATAATCACCTAAATCTATCCATATTTGTATAAAATGTGAATACAAACACATAAAACAAACAAATATTTCCATAAATTTATTCAGGTAAAGGAAAGTGAATATCCCTGACATGGAGACAACACTTGGAATGTTATGTACAGTTTTGAGACATCAGTACTTGAAGGTGTTTGGCCCAAAGAAGAGAAAAAACAAATACCTATTTGTGCTTCATACGCTGTTCAATAGGTAGAAAGAAGAGAGTACCAAACTTCCATTTGAGATATGCAGCAAAAGGAAAAGGGGCAACAAGACGCAAGTTGCAGCAATGGAATTTCGGAATAAATCTTAAGAGATTCCCCAGAGAGACTATGGATCTCCAGTCTGGGGTGAAGCTGGCTACAAAAGGCCCCGGGCAATCGCAGTTAACTTTGAAATCAGCTCCACTGCATCATTAGTGTTCTGGCTTACAGAAGGGAAGAGGGAGAGGAAGGGTTTGTACTGGCATACTTGCTCCCATATTCTAGAAGTGAGGGAAACGAGGTAATCCTGACAATCCTACCACTGTATCACTACCCCAAGAGGCCAATGATACCACCCATTACAAAACAAAGGTAACTCAGTAACTTTCACAGGGTTATTGATATTAGACCCTCACCAGAGAGACAGAATTCAAACGCAAAGTTAAACACCAGGTATGAACTAAGCCAAACAATTGCTTTTAATTAAAGCTGGGGGAAAAAAGGGACTTCGTAGTGTTGAGAAACAGTAAGGATATGCAAAATGCTGTCACGATGAGAAGAGCTGCTTCTATATTTAGATTTATCTGGTTCTGCAACCATCTATTTTATTTCTGTTTTTTACTGCAACTTAGCTGCTATTCATATGAGTCATTTTAATTTAATAGATCATATCTAGAGAGCTTTATTTGGACTTTCATTCCATGAATAAAAAAAAAGACCAAACTGAAATCGTCAAACTCAGTAGGATTTTTTCCCTAAATAAAATCTGATCAAAACCAAATTAAGCCCTCAGGGCTTGAACCAACATAGCTAAGAGTACTTTTTCCTTTCTTTAGATAAGGCTGAGACTTACAAAAGAAACTCATGAGGGTCTATTATAAATCAGAATGCTACAAGTGAATCATGACGTTCCAGATAAGGTCTTACTGGCATAGTGGACTAAAAAGTGTCCACATTTAAAAGTACAACAAAGTTCTCTCTCAGCAATTTATCTTGAGATGCAAATTCTGTTTTATAACAGGATTCTAAGTTTTCCCCAGAATCTTACTATCTCAACAGCTAATGATTTTTTCATGTAACTAAAGCTCTTAAGTCCCACAATACATCTTTTCCTTATAGAGTACCTGGGTTCTGTTACAATCAGCTCAACTTCTGGCCAGATTAGCTCATGTTTTTTATCAACTGCGCGCTTGGTCAGAACTGATTTACATCCCCCTTCCCTGCTCCTCTTCAGAGGCTGTTCAGATTTTTTCCAGCTAGTTTAGAAAAATATAACCTATTTTAGTAAAACTGGTAAAGTTAACTGATAGCAAAGAAAACACCCCAGTGTGTTCTGGAAACTTAAGGGAAGTGGTATCTAAAATTCTGCCTTCAGAACCTAATTTAAAATATAAGAACTTGATGCAGTCTATCAAGTATTACAACTAAAAGTGACCTTTATAATAAGTTTCCAAAATCCAAACTATCAACTTTTTATCAGATTTCAAATGCAACAGTGCACTTTAGGGGTTATTTAAGTCTGCTTCTGGCTGCAAGATGCTTTGAACGATTCAGAAGTTTCCTAGTTCATCAAGAGAGGAGAAAGTTTTCTTGATATTGCTCTCCTGCTACCTCTCCTGGCAGCTGAATGAAAGAGCACACAGCTGAAACAAGGACCTGGTAACTCTACCTCAGTGTTAAGGCAGAAATAGTCATTGTAAACCCATTTCATACAGAAGAAACTGAAGTTAGCTTTGTGTAGGTAAGAAGGAAAGACAGACCACAAGCCTTTAATATGATGCCAATGCTTGTTTCCCCTGTCCTCTCATTGAGTTTCAGAGTATCACAGCCTTACACTGCAATGCAACCGGACAACTTCACAAAGTACGGAAACAAGGGAGAAGAGTCACTGCCCTTCAATCTATATTTCCTGGAGTAAGGGGATACTAAAAGCCTTTCCATTATACTTTATCTCAGTTCCATGCTGCAGTGGAGCAGGTCAAAGCACCCATTGTGCTTTCAAGGGCAGTGCTTTGAGCTTCTTCCCAGAGCCTTGACCCTGGCACACAGATTTAGGGAGCTTTAAAGAAATGCAAACATGGGACTGCAGAGTCAGTGCTGTATCAACGGCAGGAAACACAGAGAGCCCCTGCTAAAGCCCCTTCCTGGCTGCAGGCCATTTCACTGGCCAACCCATATGGGAACATCCAGTTACATGACTTGCTTATGGATGGGTCAGCTCTAATCCTACATGACAAAATTTCACCCTCCTTCCCTCCTTTGCCCTTCTGTTGCTTGTCAGGAATGCTTTTTCATCAGTAGGATTAATTATTGATGCAAGTAAATAATCTCACTGCTTTAGAAACCTCTGGGTTAGCTACTATGAAGAACAGAGATAGGTGGCCTGAGAAATTAGTAACCATCTGGGACAACTACCTCTAGAGCAACTTCAGTTGGGTGATGTGGCTTTTAGGAATGGGCTTCAGATACTCCTGCACCTCTACTAACTCCAGTTAACCCATCTTCTCAGCAGGGTAGTGTAGTCCACATACAGTTCCACAATGATACAGGTTATGCAGCTGCTCACAGCACTCAGACCATCTTGAGCATCCTAACACATGCACAGTGCCACAGAGATGATTTCAGCAGATGTCTTGGTTTTGAGTATCACTGCTAGTAGTAAGCAGCTCAGTCTGTGTTTGACAGGTTGAACATGGCACTCAGAAGTAGTCATGCAGTTTTTAAAGGTTTTTGTATCATTCATTGGGAATACAGCATCTACTCCCTCACCTGATCTTAGTCTCTGAGGAAAAATTAAAAGAGTAAGGGGGCTTCATAAACCAGACTTTTCTTTTGTCATTTAAAGCTTACATGATCCAAAACCCAAAGTTTAATACTGAGTGCCACAGTCTGTGTGGTAACAGGGAGGTTAGCTGCACCTTGCCAGTGACTGTGGGTGCATCCCCTGCAGTGTCATATCCCTGATCCACTGGGGAACACTGCACTTGTCTCCTACCAGTGTCAGGATGGCAGATTCAGTTAGGCCTGGCACTCGTGTTCTTCCTTCGTGACTCTATGGCTCAGGATATAGAATGACTTTTTTTTAAGTAACACTTCCGTTATTTTAAAAATAAAAATATATTTCTCACATAACTAATTAAATAAACAAATCCCTTCAACCAAAGAGCCTTTACAGAACCAAAAACCATTCTATCTCAGCACTGAACATCATAAAATTAACCTAAGCAAGACTAAGTTTTTAACTGTCTGTCACTTACTTGGTTCCCTCATATCCACACCATGATATTTGAAAACATTCAGAATCTTGACTAAAGCCATAACAGAATGCTAGTCAGTGTCCACACTATTTTCATTTAGTAGGACCAAGATAGTAACAGTGTTAATACAAATAACATGAAAGCCTTTGCAAACAAATAACCTCTCTTGAAATTAGGTGTGCTATTCTTGTGGAAAGAGAGAAATAATCTGTGAAGTTACATATGAATCTTACCAATTAGATGTCCACTTAAGTTACTTGTTTGTGGCAGTAAAACTCCAAGTATCATCCAAGTATACTCACTGTATGTTCTCTCCTCAAGGGCAAAACATAACTTGCACTGAATGCAACATACCTGAGCTTCATCTGTGCATTCAGTCCTCAGAAACAGAAGACATGAGCCCTCCTGCTCATATGTAATTTAAGCCACTGTCTTTCAACCTCTTGGATTTGTTAATCTCTTGAATTTTTATGTAATAGTGAAAATTTTAGTTTCTGTGACCTGAAGCAATTTCACATATTGAACTTCGGATATAGTATATATGAATCTGCTTTACTTTAACAATTCATTAGAATTTAGAAGTCCTCCCCACTGACCTTCTGAGGCTGAAAAATGCAGATTTAGAAAATTCTTTATCTACTTGTTGGTTCACACTGCCTTTTAAGTGTTACATTATACTCTCCCTTTCTTTTCAGTTCCACTCAGTTTTTACTTCTGAACTTAATTAAGAATGCTACAAATTATTCAGTAGTTTTGTTTCTTTTATTGTGCTTTGCTTAGCTAATCGAAATGAAAGAGATATTATTTAGTTAGAACTAAGAAGAAAGTATTGAAAAATGGAAGCTTTGTATAAAAATGCATCAAAATGAAATCTTTCAGCTCTGAAGCAGCCTCTGTAGTTCTTCTGTTTTGTTTCAGAAAACATTTCCAAAGCTCTACAAGACTTTTAAAGATCTCCTATGAGGCATGAAGCATTAATCTTTAAAATTAAAGCTGCTACAACTGAACTTTTAGTCTTCTAACAACTTTTGAGTGTTTCTGTTTTGGAAGAAAGAATAATCTTGTGGTTAAGGCACTGGAAGAAGAAGAAAAACTCCCAAGTCAGTTACCAGTATCATCATCAACTTCCTGTATGATCTTCGACAACCTGGACTGACTTTTTTCTGTTTATCAGAATAAATATTAAAAGTGGGAATATCAATATTTCTGAGTGATGTTGTAGGAGAAGATATAATGAGTACAAAATGTCTGTACAAGAAAGAGCCATGAATTGAAAACACTCCATGTATTTACTAAGGACTAAGTCCTAGTAGGCATAAAATAGCTAAAGGCTTCAAAAGAAACTGTGTGACAGACTATTTGAAATAGTTTCACCTAGGATAGAGCTCATGTGTACTACTCTGCTTGGTGGAAGAGTGGAAAAGAAGGAAAACTCGATCCTGTAAATAGTGAGTTTGGGAGAGAAAAAAATGACATGAAATATACATCCACACATCAGCAAAAGGAGTCACCTAAAGCTTATTGGGGATGGCCTTTCTGTTGCTGGCAATGAAGAATGAAGGGGTTGGTACGAGCCATGCAAACCTTCCTGGGGTCCTTGTCTACAGGACATTGCTGAATTGTGCCAAATGACACCTTTACTGCCCTTGGGACTGGAATAAGAGAGCCAGGGACAACACTGCAAAACCTGTCTATGCTGCCATCCCTCCCACAGGACATCTCTGCCTACACAATGGTTGCTCTCTGGCTGGACTTCAGCTGTCTACAAGTCAGGATTCTACCTATGGACACAACCATCTCAGCAAGACTGAATGAACCGCCCTCTGGAGATTCCAAGCTGAATAGTTGTGTGATACAGTCCAAAGCCTTACTGATATTCTTCAGTTTGTTTGTGCCTTTATTCAAAACATAGTTTTCTGCAAAAGGACATCTCTGCAAAGAGTATGGAACTGTCCCATGTTTCCCATAGGAAAGTCAGATGTCCTTCTAGTTTCATCACTAGACTTTCATTAATTTTTCAAAACTCCCCTTCAAAAACGTGCTGGAATTTTCATTTGGTCTGTAAGTTTTATATTCAAACTTGAAATTATTTTGTAGAGCTAATACGTTCCACTTTTGTTACACGAACTACCTAACCATAAGATGGGAAATACATGAATATTTCCTCTATTTCCTCATTTTATTTTAAATATGTACACTCAGGACATATCACAATTAAAATAATGTGTGCATACTGTCTATGTACATTTCCATTTCCATACATAACCAGATGCTGTACATAGCTTTACCTGCCCAAGTAACCATATACACGCACCTGAACTATCACTCACTCTGGGAAGAATGCTCAGCATCATGGGACAGTCATCCTGTTCAGTGCTCCTAGACACTAACACAGTAATAGGATGTGGGTTGTGGGAGTTGGGAGGAGTAAAGAACTGCTGTGTTTATTTGCTACAGTTAAGTGAGCTCTTATAATTTAACTTGTGCTTTCAGAAAAAAAAAATTGTGTTCCCATTTCAATAAACCACAAATATTAAGATTAAATATAACCTAAAGAATAACTTTTGCTTAATGGTCAAACTGTCAAAGTCTGCCTAAATAAAGGAATCAGTTTTGAAGACTCTGCAAACACTAGGTTTAAATTATTTTCAAGACCTATAAAGAGACAACAGAAAGCATAAACAGCTTGAATTGTTTAAAACGTGTGTTCCCTCTAATTAAATAAGAAACATCTGTCATGGGATTTTGGAAGTGGATATAATCTATCCACATTGTGCCTAAATCGGTTTACATCTAGCTTCACTGTTCTGAAACTCTTGCTTTCTGAATAGAATTAAATAAGTATCCCACACGAGGCACTTCATCCATCTGAACAGCCAGAAATCCCCTCGTTGAAACTAGCAGCAAAGACTAGAAATCCTGTTATTTCCAAGGTTCAGAGACGTTTGAGACAAGGCTTTTGGGGCTTCGCCTTCTGAACATGCAAAAGTGTTTTCAAAAGCAGGAATCTGCGACAAATGCCCTTCATAGAAGAAGAAGGAAAAAAAAAGAAAAAAGGCAGTTATTAAGATGAACTGCTCATGCTGGAGGTCACAGTCCTGTTATTTCCCTGGGGACCATTGAACCATTCCCCGCAAGAGCACATGCATTCAGACTCCCAGGAGCGGGATTTCTCCGGCGAAGCGCAGATACTCGGATCAAAGCGACCCAAGTAAAGGGATCGCGGAGGAGCCGAGGGGGACCCGGGCACGGCGGCGCGACACACACCGCACTGGCCGCGGGACAGCCGCGCACTTACTGGTGTTGTCGAAGGGGATCTGCCTGCACCGGGCGGCGGGCCAGGCGCAGTAATACACCGCTCCTCCTTCCACGATATCTGGCTGCGTGGTGTTGGCTTTGGGAGCTCCCACCAGGACACTGACCCTGCGAAACACACCGGGAGGGCACCGGGGCGATCAGAACAGGCGGGCGATGGGCACTGTCACGCCGCGGGCGCGATGCCGCCGTTCGCCCACGGCCTTCCCAAAGCGTTCCCCGGGCCCGGGGGCGTCCCGGCCCGTCCCCGCCACCCCTGGCGGCGGCACTCACGTGCTGGGGTCGGGGATGTAGAAGTCCACCGAGTATCCGAAGTAGCTGCCCGGGGGCCCGCTGTACACCGTCAGCTTCTCCTCATCCAGGTTGAAAGCCACCAGCGCCGGCGCCCAGAGCAGCGCTGACAGGAGGAGCAGCGGGTGCTGCCGACGGCGGGGCCGCCCGCGGCTGAGGGGCAGCATCCTCGGCGCCTCCGCGGCCGGCTCCCGCTGGCGCAGCGGAGCGGAGCGCAGTTGTGCGGCGGCCGTGCGGGGCGGAGCGCAGAGGTGCGGGGCGGTGCGGAGCCGGGCACTGCGGAGCGGAGAGGAGCGGTCCGGCCGCGCCGTGCGCGGGCGGGGGGCGGCGCGGGAGGCTCGGCGCCGCTCGGCCCCGCTCGCCCCCC